>NC_024803.2:18123638-18423638 GCF_000309985.2 Brassica rapa | reverse complement strand
TGAAGTATTAAGGTTTTTTCATCTTCTCACTTTCTCCGTTAGTATGTTAGTTGTCGATTTTCTCACTTAAGAAGAAACGTTAACATTGACGAACTCAACAAGCTGGTCAAATGATAAATCTATTAGCTCCACCAACCAATGATATGGCGTCATAATATATAATCAAATAATTAAGCAAGTAGAGTGAGAAATGGTGTGAACGTTCATTATTATGTTACAATATTCTACACAAGTGTTACAGAAAAGCAAACAAAAAGAGAAGGCAACGTGTGGAAGAATGAAAGAAAATTGAATCTTTAATGTGGTCAACAACCCAAGGTTGGGGTCAAAAAAGTAGACAGCTACACATGTATGTAACACAATCAAGTTGTAATGTCTATATTTTATATTAAAAAATCTCATAAATTAGACAAATGACAGGAAACAAGAGAAGATGATGACAACTCCATAGATTTATTACAGTTCTATTATCTAAAAAGACTTCATTCTTCAAGGAAGATCTGAATCTCCAATCGATTGATCATTGGTAGAACTAAGTGTTGACTGGGAGGCAAAATCACCCATGCTTGAGAGGCAAAATCTAGGCGTCCGAGGCACAGGTATAGTAATGCTATCAGTGAGCATCAATATGACCGCTGGCAACATTGGACGATCTGCAGGATCTTCTTGAATACATAACAGTGCAATATGAATGCATCTAAAAGCTTCATCATTTTGATAACTCTCTCCCATTGCCGGATCCACTAGTTTTAATGGTGACTCGTTCCTCCAAAGCCTCCAAGCCTAACAATAACATATGTGACCAATTAAGTTAACATCCGTTGGTTTTATTATACACAAGTAAAATGGAAGCTCACAGACTCACATGTATGACCAAATTGCTATCAGAATCATCAATATGGTAGAAGCTGCTATTCATTTTGCCACTTATAATCTCCAGAACCAATACTCCAAAGCTATATACATCGGATTTCATAGAGAAATGGCCACGCATTGCATACTCTGGGGACATATAACCACTGCAACATAAAGAAACAGTTTTAAACCTACAAAGCAATCACAATAGTAGCTTCAAAAGTTATTAAGAGAAAATGTTTACTATGTTCCAACGATTCTTTTTGTGTTGGCTTGAGTTTGATCAACTCCAAAACTCCTCGCGGTGCCAAAATCTGCGACTTTGGGGTTCATATCAGCATCTAAGAGAATGTTACTCGCTTTGAGATCACGGTGTATGATTGTAGGATATGCATCATAATGAAGATATTGAAGCCCTCGAGTAATCCCTTTAATAATGTTGTATCGCATTTTCCAGTCCAATTCACCTTGCTTTGTAGGGTCTACACATTTCCTAACCATAGTTTCATTAGCTACAAAAGAAAACACTTTGAAACTTTTATTTATTGACTAAGTTCATATCATACCAAAGAGAAAGTAGTCGAGGCTTTTGTTGGGTACAAACTCGTAGACAAGTATTTTTTCTTCTCGTTCCACACAAAATCCAAGAAGTCGAACTAGATTCCTATGCTGAAGCTTTGTGCAAAGAACAGTCTCGTTTTTGAACTCGTTCCCACCTTGTCTAGATGTTTTTGACAGCCTCTTGACCGCTACTTCAGTTCCACTTGAAAGCTTTCCCTACAAACACACAATATGCTTACTGATTCAGTACAGACAAGTAGCAATCCTCAGAGAAAGAACTAGTTACCCTGTAAACTTCACCAAATCCACCTTGCCCAATCATGTTACTGTCCGAAAACTTATCAGTTGCAGCTTTGATTGTCTTAAATTTGAATTGGAGTGAGTTTAGTGGTATGATCTCATCACCAGCTACAAAAACAATGTGAAACATCTTCATCAACATCCAATATTTGTTACTTCTGGTAGTTTCATAAAGAGGAACCAACAAACCTTGAATTGTAACTGTCAGGTATGCTTTACTTCTCCTCCACACCATGAATCCTACCACAAGTAGTACCAATATAACGACAATAGGGACAAGAATCGCCACAAAAATTCCTATGGAAAGTGCTTCTCCATCTGCATAAGCCGTGAAATCACCAACAATCCTTGCATATTAGTTATTCAGTTTCTTATTTCATCAATATTCTTGTTACAATGTTTACCTTTGTCTGTTTTACTAGCCAGATCGCTTACTGGAGGAGGCAAAGAAAGAGGTGGCTGAGGTAAAGACTGAGGCTGAGGAGGCGGCAATGTAAGATTCTCAAAAGCTCCAGCAAAAGGATGCACATCCCATCGGATAAAGCAACTCGGTCTTGTAATAGAACCACCTTGTTTATCGCGACAACATAAGTTATAATTAATTAAGATTGGTCCGAAGACATAATCCACAGTACCCTGTAGAAAGTTCAGGTGTACATTGCATCATCGCGTACATAGTTAGGGAAGCTGTCAAGGAAGCAAGACCAGCTGTATAATACTTATGTTCATGAGCCCTCGTGGGAGCTTCAGTTATGGTACGTTCCATTAAGTCTTCTCCAATTCTATCGAATACTGTTACATTAGAGTTGAGAACTCCGGATTTGTACAGCACATGAGAAGGTCCAATATCGTAGGATCCAGAGAAGGGAACGTTGGAATAACGTACCATGCAAGAATCTGGCCATGTATAAGCTTCTGTCTGGTTAGGACAGCTTTTCAACAGGGTGTCGGATGCAGCTTTGATGCAATCTGAACAAGTCTCTGGTTTGGTTCCAGGGATACACATGCCAATGATGAACACTCTGTTGGGGTTTTCACCGATCGAGGAGTTGAAGAAGCCCTTGTGAGATGTTACATTAGAAGCAAGAGAAGAGAGGACTTGACGACGGTTTAAGTCGTAAGTAGAATTGGGTTTAAAGAATCCATTGAAGCAGATTTGTTGTGCTGAAGCTGAATCTAAGGCTATGAGGGAAAACAAGAAGACTGGTAAAAATGAAATTTTGAGCTTCATCCTCTAAAAAATAAAAAACTAAATGCTTCGTGTTAGAAGTTAGAGAAGTTCAAATTCAAATACTGTGGTTAATCAAAAATAATAATTCAAATACTGTATATGGACTTTTTCTGCAGATTTATGCATTGAGAAAATGACAGATTCGTTGACTCCTAGGGCACCCTACCAGTTGGTCAAAGAAAACAGCAAGACATAGAGAGAGAGACCTCACTCGCGGAAATAAATGATAATAAAGATCAAAGCAATGATATGGACTCATATACTCTGTACTGCATCAACAACATATAATAAAGGTAGTTTAGGAAACTAAGCAAGCACATGGTGAAATGGTCTCAAGATTCTCAGTTATTATAATATATCAGATTTGCGTAAAATCATTCAAAAACAGAGGAAAGCGATGGGATTCACAAACTTTAGAATTGAAAAAAAAACAGAACCAAAAGCTTGTGTTTACATCAAAGCTGAGCACCAATTGGATATCCGAATTGTTATAAATAATCATGATTAGGGCTGGGACTTCGGATATTTGGTTCGGGTTCGGATAGGATCCGATCGGGTCCGGGTTTTTCGGATAAATGAATTCTATATCCAATGGGTACTTAGTAGATTTCGGTTCGGGTTTCGAATCGGGTACTACCGGTTTCGGGTCGGTTCCGGGTACCCGTTTTTTTATGTGAATTATATAAATATTTGCAAAATAAAATAATTATATACCAATTTTTTATTTATTTATTTTATTTTTTAAGGAAAAGTAAATAGAAATCGTATATATATTAGTAATATGTATTAAATACAACAAAGTTGAACTAGTCTAGTGGTATTACAGTTGTCGTCTTGCCTATCCAACCCAGGTTCGACCCTCGGAAAATACAAAATCTTTGTTTTTAAGCATAGAATTCGGGTTAAACGGGTACCCGTTCGGTTTCGGGTAAAAACCGGAACCGAACCGATATCCATGGATAATTAACACTAATACCCATCGGATAAATTGTCTAGGACCGAAACCGAACCAAACCGGTCTATTTCGGGTCGGTTCTGGTTCAGGTATTCGGTTATGGATAAAAATCCCAGGCCTAATCATGATCTGCTTCGTTTCGTCTGAATAGGCAATTCTAGGATTTGATTTTTTTACACAATCTGGTAAAACATGTATTTTTAACCCGATATTTGATTTGATTCATAAGAATAAATAAAATTTTAAATGTTGTTTTTTAGAAAACAAAATTTAGTGGAAACAACAATATTTCATTCAAAAATACAAATCTGTCATCTCTTAAAAAAATAATAACTAAAGAATAAAAACATTGTAAACCTTGTATAGGTAAGAAAGTAATTATATAATATGTCCCCAGGAATTATAAAGAATAATTATACAATATTTTAAATTGGTATAGTAAAAAATAATTATACAGTTTAATATTTCCTCTATTTCATATTAAGCGTCGTTTGATCTTTTAAAATTTATATTATTATAAGTATCATTTTAAACTTTCAATGCATATATCAGATAATTTTTCGTTGTTATCCTTACTTTTACGTTTTTAATTAACGAAATCAAATAAAGTAATGTATTAAATAAAGATGAAATAGAAAATTTATTTGTACTCTTAATTTGGATGCAAAAACCTTAAAAAGTATCATATACATATAAATAATTGTAATTAATAGTATTACCAAGAAATTATTTTACCATAACAACAATATACGTATATATAATTCTGTACATGTGCTTATATATACACATTTGCTAGATTGGATCAGATATTCATCTTTTTAAGTTTTAGTATTATCATCTTTAAGTAGATAATTCTTTATGATTTGATTCATTTTTAACAGATGTTACGTATTAATCCATGTTCGCAACTACGCTACGCGCTAGTCGGGCGGCAATCACGGGCCTAGCGAGTTACCAAAAAATCGGGGATTAATCGGGATATACGCGGGGACTAGTTTAGTTATTATTTTATTTAATTATAATTTAAATTAAATATAAAATATAAATATACTAGAATGTAATAGTTTTTTGAACAACAAAATTAATTATTAGCATATGTTAATACCATACAATTGAAAAACAAATTAATCTAGCCTAGTTTTTGAATATTCATATATGTATGCGTGTATATATATTAACATCTGCATACAAGTAACAAAACATTGCTGTTTCTCAGTGGTTATGTCACATGTTCTTAGGCCGAGTACCCCGCCTGCAATATATTATTTTCGCATTGTTTGTAACTTTGTATTGATTTACAGAAGTCCCACATCGGTTGTGGAAGAAAAGAGATGCAAAATCTTACTCTATATAATAGACTTCATATGTTTGGAAAAGGATAGAAGGTAATTGGGTTTCGGATTTCTTCTAAAGCCCGACATATACTTCACAGTTTATAATTTGTCTATATGATCGGGCCGATTAATCGGTAAATGAGGCGATTAGTTGGTTAATGGGCCGAGTAATCTGAGTCCGAGTTTTTGGGGCGATTATACAAAAATCGCCGCGGGTGATGTCCGAATCGCGCCTTCTCGGACGCCTAGGCGGCCAGGCGACCGCGTTTTTGAACAGGGGTATTAATATTTGCTGTGATCTATAGATGAGGATATAAGTGCGTGTTGACAAAAACAAAAAATACATCAAGATGCCATGTGGGTTTGTCTGCATATGTTCCTTAGCGGACCCAATTAGAAACATAGGTTTAGAAGATAAGGCATTGACTTTGACTCTTTGACAAACACAAACCCTAAGACCATGTTCAATGCGGGTGCTTAAGGTGGTGCTTAGCTTAATTTAGGACTAGAATAAGATATGCGCATTGCACATAGTAATTTATATAAAAATTATTTAAGAAATATTATATGGAAAAAAATTATATTATTGATCGAATTAATATATTTGGCTCTTAAACAATTTTTTAAAACTTTTTCTGTTAATTACATAATTTGTTTACTAATGAACTGATCTCATTTTTAAAAATAATTTAGGTCAAAAAATTATTTATCGCATAAAAACCTAACATTTAGATCGAAGAATCATGCCTACTATTTGGTTACAATGAAACCATGTCAGCTCGGTTTTATATCATGATTTAGCAAATTAAAAGTTCATTATAATTATGAGAAGCTTACGTTCACGTGTCAATCATATCTATCTTCGATATGTTTCTCCTTTTTGTGTCATTTTAGTTATTGCTCGATATAAATATTGATTTTTGAATTTATTCTCATTTCTTTCTTTTATTTTGACCTGAGATTTAGAAAATGTTTAAGATTCAAAATTATTAAAAAGATACATACTTAGGTTAAGATCTGCACCTTGTGCAGAATAAATATTTACTTTATATTTTTCTGCATATTATGAATAATAAAATAATAATTATATATTAAATAGCTAAGAAATCAGTTACTATTATGTAATAAATTGGCTTGTACATATAAATTAAATGACCGCTCTTGTTTATTCGCAATCATTTTAGAATAAATAAATCAAAACAATCAATCTTATCTATCGTATATGATATATAATTAAATTGAAACAATATGAAATATATATATATATATATTAACATAAACACCTATTAAAATAAAATTATTTATTTATATGATTTTATTATCATTGTATCTTATTGTAGAAAAAAACTTAAACATTGAACACAAAAGTTTATGTGAGACTTTTAACAATTTTAGTAATTTATACCCGTATTGAAAAATTCAAAATACAACATATAAAAAAATCTAAAATTTTAATATATGATTAATATAATTGTGTAATTTATTTTAATAGTAAATAATTAAACAAAAATAATAGAAAGCATACAAATTATTAGCAAATCTTCATTATTTAAAATCATTAATTACTATATATATCATAATCACATTAGGTAATTTCGTAGGTTTTATTTAAGGAAATAATATATAATAAATAGCCACCTTGCTTTAGTTAATATCATATGATATCATATAGTTGGTATTAAATGTTTCTAGTGAGATATAAAAATCGAATTGGACCAACATATTTTTCAATTTCAATGTGAGGCTGACACGTAAGACTAATTAACTACCTAATTGATTGACACATAAGCAAATGGTCTTTTTTAAGTATTACAAAATTGAAGTTATATCTTTTCAAATGTTCCTCAATTAATATATGGGGATTTAGAAAAAAAGGTATTAATGTGAAGAAACGGTGCTTAAAGAGGGGGTAGAAGAACCGGGTTTTGTGGAACACGTGTTCGCTCTTGGTTACACCTCTCTCTCTCTCTCTAAAAAAGCACTTGGCGTCTCTCTCTCCTTCTCGTGTATGAAACTGCGTCTCTTCACCTCTCCTCGTCGAATACGCCGGTGATTATTGATTTCTCACTGATCGGATGAAGCCGTCGGCCTTTGTCTCTGTGGAAACCTCGTATCTGTTGGTGGACTCGTCGATTGTGTCCTATTTGATCTACGATGACGCGTCTCTCTAGCTCTCCTCCACCACTCCGCCTCTCTTTCGTAATCTCTCCTTGGGGAAGAATCACGGCGTCTCTTTTGGTGGCTCGACGGCGCTCCTCGACGGTGGAAAACCTCTATTTCTCTCTCGACGGCTGAACTCGACGAAGCGAAAGGTAAAGCAGAGTATTTTTCTTTTTATGTCGTAATCTTTCAACTGATGCATGTCTTAGATTTTGGTCTTTCTCTGTTATTTTGATGTGTTTGCTTCATATGATCTGGCTTTTGGTGTCTCTTCTTATGATTTGTTTGCTTCATGTAATCGGCCACCTCTGATTCATTTTTATTTGGTTTTTTGCTGTGTCTGTTGAGATGGTTCAGATCAAGAGGATATCAATGTTCGTCTGACGGATCAAGAGACAGGAAGGTTCGTCTAAGATGGTTCGGATCAAGATTGTTCGGAGGAAGAGACATCAACATTCGACTACAATGGCAATAAAGGTAACACGCATATCTTTGTCTCTGAACTGAATTGATTTCGTCTGTGTGTCTGAATTGAATTGGAATGGTTGTGCTTTTGGTTTGACTTGAACGAAATTGATTGTGCTTTTGGTTTGTGTGTCTGAACTGGATTGATTATCGTTTTGGTTTGAATTGAACCGCGTTGATGGTGCTTTTGATTTGTGTATCTGAACTGAATTGATTGTGCTTTGTGTTTGAATTGAACAGTGTCTCATGTGCTTTTGGTTTGTGTGTCTGAACTGAATTGATTGTGATTTTGGTTTGAATTGAAACGTTGGTAATTAATGTTGTGGTTAGAGATAGAGTTAACTCTGTTTTTGGTATTAAAGAGATGTAAGAGGTTAGATAGAAATCAAAGTTGATGTGTGATTAATGTGTTAGAAAACTGTCTTCTCGAAATGGTTGGGGTGTTGATCAATGGTGATCAATGCTTCTTTCCTTCTTCTCTTCTATAAAAAAAATATCCTTGTTCTCTTCCATCTATCAAACATATTTATTTTCTTTCTCTCTTTTCTTTCTCTCTTGAGCCATTCGGATAAGGATTCAAATTCATATACACCGTTAGCAAACTTTGTTGACATTCTGAATAGTCAGCAAGACACTGTCTTTGGTTATGTCCAAGACAATGTCGAAGTTTCTTCCTCCCAAGTCCCTCTCTTTAGCAGTCAAGCAACAGAAGAAGAGACTCCTGCAGAGCGTAAGGAAAGGAGGGCATGGACGCCAATAGATGATGTTGCCCTCATTAGCGCTTGGTTAAACACAAGCAAAGACCCGATTGTAGCTAACGAGCAAAGAGCTGGTGCGTTCTGGAAAAGGATTGCTGCATACTTTGCAGCAAGTCCCAAGGTTGCAGGTTCTAAAGTGAGAGAGTCATCTCATTGTAAGCAAATGTGGCAGAAGATAAACGACCAAGTCAACAAATTTTGTGGGACAAGCTTTGTCAAGTTGTAGTGTTGTGTCAAGTAGTGTGTAGTGTGATGTGTCAAGTAGTATGTATTGTATCAAGTAGTGTGTTCTGTATTTTGTCAATTTGTATGTATTGTGTCAACTGTCAAGTAATGTGTTATGTATTATATAAAAAAACTTCTCATACTTCTCATTTTCACAAACTTCTCATACTTCTTTCATAAACAAACTTCTCATTCTCCAACATCAAATTTCTCATATAAACAAAATTCTCATACTTCTCATATAAACATATGTCTCATATAAATAAACTTCTCATTCTCCACCATCTCATTTCTTATCTCCTCTTGTTTCTTTTGTTCTCACCTCTCATTCTTCTCAAACAATTTTACCTAAGTTATGGCATCTTCTTCCCATAATCATTTTTGAGGAATTAGAAGATGAAACATTTGATCAACAGTTTGATCAATATTTTGATCAAACATCGAAAATGTTGTCAATAATTACGGTGATCAACAAGAAGAAAGGAGAAGAAGGAAAAAATGAGCCTATATCGAAAGAAACCGTGAAGCAGGCAATCTCCGTCTGTGAAATAATTATTTCAGTGAAACACCAACATATCCTGATAATCTATTGCGCCGACGATTTAGAATGAACAAGCCGTTGTTCATGAAAATTGTTGATCGACTCTTTAATGAAATGAGATATTTTTAACAAAAACAAGATGGTCTCGGAAGGCTTGGTCTCTCTACACTTCAAAAATGTACAGCAGCTATTTGTGTCTTGGCATATGGTAATACAGCTGATGTGGTTGACGAATACCTCCGGCTCGGTTCAACTACTACTCGGTCATGTTTGGAAAATTTTGTCGAAAGAATAGTAAAAATTTTCAGCGATGAGTACCTAAGAAGACCAACACCGGCTAATTTTCAACGCATATTTGATATTGGAGAGTATCGTCGATTTCCCGGGATGATAGGAAGCATCGACTGTATGCATTGGGAGTGGAAGAATTTTCCTACCGCTTGGAAATATCAATATTCACGTGGTTCGGGAAAACCCACGATCATTTTAGAGGCGGTTGCTTCGTATGATCTATGGATATGACATGCATTTTTCGGACCTCCAAGTACCTTAAATGATATCAATGTTCTTGATCGCTCACCTGTTTTCGATGGCATAATAAAAAGTCACTTACTCTGTCAATGGAATAGAGTATCATTTGGCTTACTATCTCACCGATGGTATATTCGAAACGAGCAACTTTTATCCAATTTATTCCAATACCACAAGGACCAAAAGCAGTTTTATTTGCTCAACATCAAGAGGCTGTCCGAAAATATGTCGAGCGTGCATTTGGAGTTTTGCAAGCTCGCTTTGCCATTGTTAAAAATCTAGTACTTTTTGGGATAAAATCAAAATTGGAAGATTATGAGAGCATGTATCATACTCCATAATATGATAGTAGAAGACGAACGAGATGGATACACTCAATATGATGTTTCAGAGTTCCGGGAGTTCACATGTTGATCTCACGTATTCTACAGATATCCTTACAAATATCGCCAATATGATGGGTGTTCGAACTAGAATTTGTGATAGAGAAATACATCAACAACTGAAAGCTGATTTTGGTGAACATATATGGCGTAAATTCGGACGTGATGAGGACAACAATTGAGCTTGGATGCTTCTTTCAAATTATTCTCGTTTATTTTACTAATCTTTGTTTTAATGTTTTTTTAAATCTATGTTTAAAAACGTTTTCTTGTAATATGTTTTATTTTATAAATAAATTTTTATCTTTAATAAGATTTATCTTTAATATTATTTTTTTTCTTAAGAACCCCAAATTAAGAACTTACCATTGGAGCACTTAAAACGAAAAGGTTCTTAACAAAAGTTCTTAAGCTAAATCTATTATTTTAAAACGAATTAAGAACCCATTAGGGGTTCTATGGTTAATCTTGCTCTAAAAGCTGTTTCAAATGATCAAAGATACTAGTGTGAAATGGCCTAAACAACAACCAAAAACGTGTTAGAAACATAAAGTTAAGACGTTAAGTTATTCAAGGGTCAAATGGCCAAGGGATAAGGACTACAAGTGGCAAAGTAACCTTAGTAAAGTAGGGGTTACACTAAAAGTAACCATGGTTTAGTTAAATAACTATTATGGTGTAGCTTTATAATCTTTGGGAATGTGAGAGAGGAGAGTCATCACGAAAGAGAGTGGTCAAACCAGGGGGAGAGGAGAGACTCCATGATTAAACTCTCAAGCTTGTAACCTGTTCTATCATCATTTTCATCAATAAAATTAGTATCTCAGCTTTATATATGTTTTGATCCGACTTGATACGTGAAACGTATCACACACGTGTCCCACATCCACCCCAAAAGGTTGAATGTATGTGCATGAGTTGAGACAGAAGGATCAAAATTCTTAAAATTGTAATGTTTCGAAGTAAATTATATGTGGAGGAAAAGAACTGACCTGTGTGCCACAGCATTACCAGTTGCTGCACGAAACAATAGATAAAAACAAAATTGTTATTAGATCGACCACTCCACTCCACTCCACACAGTTCGTAATACTATCGGTTGGTCCTCTACTGCATCCATTGTTAGATCATAAACATATATTGACAAGCTTAATATGACAGCTTCATTGAAAACAAATACTACTGTTTATGAAACATAGCAAAACTGGTTTGTCACAAGAACAGAGGTAATATAACTTGTAACAATGGGTGAAACAGAGCTGTAGAGGCCCATTTAAGTCCACTAAACTTGATTAGTTGATTATATAATGCAACATTTTGTTGACGTTGTTTAGGGACAACAATTGCACCCAATAGTCCATATCGAAATTGAAATCATGTCTGCATAAGCTTTAAATCATTTAAGTGTTTGATTCAGTTTCAGGTATCAACAGATTCTTGTTAAAATGCATGTGAATGATTGTACGCATGGCCGGCCCTAGGGAATGCGTAGTGAAACATTTGCAACAGGCTTCTAAATTTAAAAAAAAATTACATACGAATATGCCTCTGAAAAAAAAAATTTAGAGCTTCAAATTTGTAAAAAAAAAAATTCTACATAGAAACAGCCACATGCCTCCAAAATCTCAGTGCTGGCCCTGATTGTACGTCCTTGATAAACGAGTCAAACCGTGGTTCTTGTTGTAGAATGTATGTATATGTAGTACAAGAATGTGATTTATATGTCTGTATATTTGTTCAAATGTCTTATAAAGTAGAGCCAATGACAATAAACACGAGACCATATTGATACTTCCATAGATTTATTAGAGTGTCAGCTTATAGTAAACACCATTCTTCAACGAGGATCTAGTTTTGTAAACGTCACATCATTGATAGAACCTGGAATAGACCTGCTCGTGGATTGTGAGGCAAAACCACTCATGCTTGAGAAGCAAAATCCGGGCGCTCGAGGCACAGGTAAAGTGGTTTTGCTTCTAGTGAGCATCAAGATGATTGCTGGCAACATTGGACGATCTACAGGGTTTTCTTGAACGCATAAAAGTGCAATATGAATGCATCTAATAACATCGTCACTCTCATAATTCTCTTCCAATGTCGGATCCACGAGTTCTAATTGTGACCCGTTTCTCCAAAGCCTCCAAACCTAGGACAAATGTTCAAGTAAGTTCATCATATGCTTTGGCCTAATCAAACATGAAAGACTATACGCGCTTACATGTGTGACCAAGTTGCCAGCAGAATCATCAATGTGGTAGAAGCTGCTATTCCTTTTGCCACTTATAATCTCCAAAATCATAACTCCAAAGCTGTACACATCAGATTTCATGGAGAAATGGCCACACCTTGCATATTCTGGAGACATATAACCACTGCAACATAAAAGAAACACCTTTTAGCTTACAAGCAACGACCAAGCAGAAATTTTAAAGTCCAAAAAGATAAGTTTTTACTATGTTCCAACGATTCTTTTTGTGTTGGCTTGAGATTGATCAACTCCAAATATCCTCGCCATGCCAAAATCTGCGATTTTCGGGTTCATGTGGGCATCTAATAGAATGTTACTCGCTTTGAGATCACGATGTATGATTGTAAGACTTGAATCATGATGAAGATATAGAAGTCCTCGAGCAGTCCCTTGAATAATGTTGTACCGTCTTGTCCAATCAAGTTTGCCTTGCTTTTCAGGATCTGTACATTGCCAAAATATGAATCATTTAGCTACTAAGGAGTAATCAGAACTTGTAAGTAATGATAAACCTCACCATACCAAAGAGAAAATAGTCAAGGCTTTTGTTGGGTACAAACTCATAGACGAGTATTTTTTCTTCTCCTTCCAAACAAAACCCAAGAACTCCAACCAGATTCTTGTGCTGAAGCTTTGTCACAAGAACAGCCTCATTCTTGAACTCTTGCGCGCCCTGCCCTGATGATTTCGACAGCCTCTTCACGGCTACTTCAGTTCCACTTGGAAGCCTTCCCTACATAAGTAAGATGAACTAACTATCATATCTGCTTACTTAAACCATGCTGTGTATCAACTTCATCACAGAGAAAGAACTTATACCCTGTAAACTTCACCAAATCCACCTCGTCCTATCAGGTTACTGTCCGAAAACTTATCAGTTGCAGTTTCGATTGTCTTAAAACAGAACTGCAATGAGCTTGTTCGGGTGATATCATCACCAGGTTCTGATTTTTTTCTCCTGCAAACCGTGAATCTTATAATAAGCACTGCCAAGAAGATAACGATGGTAGGGACAACAACTCCCACAATAGTCCCTGTCAAATTTGTTTTTCCATCTGCATAAGTCACAAATCACTGGCGAATGAGAAGAAGTTTTCCACAACATAAGGTGACTAAATCTCAGCTGTATGTCGTAAAAGCTTCCTCGAGGCATTCAATCTTTGTCTTGAATTCGCTGTCAACTTCGTTAGAAGAATTATCATGTTTAATCTTCCTTGCTATTGTACCTTATGTTTATTTTCCAAGAGGATGTCTAAATTCCCTCTTGCTTTTGTTGTTTGTTTTAATGAAAATAAGTTGTGTTCCCCCCACCCCCCCCCCCCAAAAAAAAAAAAAAAAAAAGAGGAGAAATATACCACAGATTCTTGTTACAAATCATATCAAGAAGCTTTACCTTTCCCGGTTGTAGTTGCACCATCGCTAGCAGGAGGAGTCAGAGAAGGTGGTGGCAATGTGATAGTATCAAAAGCTTCAGAAAAAGAATACATCTCCCAACGGAAATAGCAACTTGGTCGGCTAACCCAACCACCTTGTTTACCGCGACAAGATGACTTATACTCAGCCACACTTTTGTTGAGACAAAACTCACAATCCTGTGAGGAAACATCAGGTGCACACTGCATCATCGTGTACATAGTTTCGAAATTTTTCAAAGAAGCAGCCTCAGCTGCATAGTACTTTTGTTCAAATGATGATGATCTATTTGAAGCTGCAGCTGTTGTACGAACCATTAACTCATCATAGACTCTATCAACCACTGTCAAATCAACATTGATATCTCCGGGATCGCAAATCACATGAGACGGTTCCATAACGAGTGATCCAGTATAAGAAACGTTTGAATAACGCACCATACAAAGATCTGGCCATGAATAAGCTTCCGTTTGATTAGGACAGCCCTCTAACAATCTCTCTGATGCGTCTTCAATGCAATCTGAACAAGACTCTGGTTTAGTCTCAGGGATGCACATGCCAGTGATGAAGATCCTGTTGGGAATTTGACCGATGGAGGAGTTGAAGAAACCGTTGTGAGACGTGACATTAGAAGCAATAGAAGACAGTATCTGACGACGGTTTGAATGGTACGCACTATTGGGTCTAAAGTAACCATTCAAGCAGATTTGTGCAGAAACAGCATCCAAGCTTATGAGGAAAGAACAGAAGATATGTAAACATGAAGTCTTGAGCTTCATCCTCTCAAGATCAGAACCAAAGGCTTTGTGTTTAGATGTTAGAAAATTACAAGGCAAACCGTGTGTGGCTTTTCTTTGCAGATAATCCATGGAGAAATGATGAAAAGGGGACAAGACATAGAGACGCCCGCCACCAATGAGGATGACAATCAATGCTATTATATCCACCAATAAGCAAATAGATTGTGAAATTCTGAACAGATCCCTTAGTGGAGTCAACAGACCAAGTTTGGAGTCAATAGCTACAATGGAGTCGAGTCAACAAATAAACTTTTCTTTAATAAAAAATCTAAATTTCAAATTTACGTAAATATTCATTTTCAAAACATCAAAAACCCAATTTTTTTTTAAACTAAATCTTTAAGCATGAGGGCAACGCTAATAAATCATGCCCAAATCCTACATGGAACTAGGACTTGGAACACATATATGTCTTCACAGCTGAACTTTTTTATTCAAATGAAAGGATAATATTTGTCTTCACAGCTGAACCAGCATATCCTTACATAGTCCCACATTTAAACCAGATCTCTTTTCTTTAGGACTCTACTTTGCAAACAAATCTATAATTCTTCTTCACCAGTTAGACTCAAACTAAACTCCCACAGTTTCTTGGCCAAATCTGTGTCTTTACCCTGAGAATTCGGGCTAGATATGTTGTTGTCCATCAAGTACTCCCCACTCACTCCCTTTGCTTGCGGGTGCAGCGCTGCGTAACATGTAGTTGCGGCTCCCTGAGATAGGTTGAGAATGGTGATGAATGTGGAAGTAAATTACATATGGAGAAATAAAATAAAATAAAAACCTACCTGTGGGATACTTTTAAGCACATACTTGCCCACAGCGTTTCCAAGTGCTGCATCAAACACGAGAAAAAAGAAAAGAGAAAGCCGTTGTTAGATTCACCACTCCACATGAGACTAGCGGTTGGTCCTCTAAATTCATTCATTGACAAGCTTAATATGGTAAGCAAAATTCATCTTATACTAGTTTACACATAAAACATCACCTAGGATATAATTCACAGGGCAGGCTTAGAATTTTATTATTACAATCAGATGTGTATCCAGTGCCAAAATTTAAGAACAAAAGAGCCAAAGAATTTTTACTATTTATGAAGCTGTGGTAGCGCAAAAGATTGGTCATGATGGATCCGGGATGAAGTGAATTGGCAGTGATATTCACACCTTGTTCCTGTTTTTAAAGCAAAACCAACACAGAACCGACAAAACTCAACTCATTTCTTTAAAAAATTTGGAACTGATAAAAAGACAAAAAATACTAGTGTACCTTGAACAGCCTAGCGAGCTCAGTTGCGTGCAATATGTTACAGAGCTTTGACTGACCATACGCTTGCAAAGTGTTGTAACTGCAAATGACACAATGAGAGCAATAAGAGTATGTTATTAGTATGAACAATACTATCCCCTAACAATCACCTTGCTTCGTCATTTATTTTGTCAAACCGAATCCCTTCCCGGTAAGCATATCGATGACCTTCCGATGAGAGAATGACAATTCTACCTTCAGTATTGCTTTCATTAGCTGTTTTCTTCATCGTATCCAGAAGAAGGTTCGTCAACAGAAAATGACCTGACACACAAAATGTTCCCCATCTTATGTTAATACAATAAGACAAAAATGCAAAAATGAAGAAGGATCATAAGTTGTTTTTTGTTTCTGGTTAAACATACCCAAATGATTGGTTGCAAACTGTAACTCAATGTTGTCGCTTGAGAGCGTGTAGGGACATGCCATGATCCCTGCATTATTACTTCAAGAACAAGAACATAGATCAGCTTAAACCATACACACTAGTTCAAAAGCAAGTAATGATATTATAAAATGTTTACATGAGAAGATTCAATGGAAGGTCCAAGGACTTGAATTCTGATGCAAAGCTCCTGACGGAAGCCATTGAGCTAAGATCTAACTTCATAACATCAATCTTAGCTTCAGGTGTGTCCTTAAG
Source organism: Brassica rapa (assembly GCF_000309985.2). NCBI lineage: Eukaryota > Viridiplantae > Streptophyta > Magnoliopsida > Brassicales > Brassicaceae > Brassica > Brassica rapa. The sequence continues at coordinate 18,406,927 of NC_024803.2, read as the reverse complement.
TATCTTTGCTCTGACTTGATTACCAGAATCTGTGTTTCTCACAGCCATTACGACATGAACACCACGAAGAGCAAGAACTCGCGTAGTCTCTTCTCCAATACCACTTGATGCTCCTGTAAATAATAAAGTTTGAGCCTTTCTTCAGTTAACTAGATACCCACAAAGACTAAATCGCTGAATCAGTTTGATCAAATTAAAAATCAAGTACTGAGACGAACACAGATCATAGAGAAGAAAGGACCTGTGATGATTGCGGTGAGAGCAGTACCGTCGATTCCATGAGTGACTTGTTCAGCTGTGGAGTGAGCTGAGAATCCAGATGCTCCTTTCCACCAAAAAGGCCACATTTTTTTATTCTTTGGCGAAATTGAAAAGTTCACAAACACACCTCAGTGTCGTCTCGGAAGAGAGCTCTTTGCAGAGATTCTCAGATCAACGCAAGTAGCAGCTTCCTAATACTTATTAGATATTACTAGGGATTAACCCGGGCTACGCCCGGGATTTTTATTTTTTCTAATTTAAGTTGTTAAATTATTTATATTTAGGCTATGATATATATTTATATAAATGTTAAATGCATGTCATAATTAAAATTTATTTTTAAATTTTAACACGTTAAATTAACATATTTTTTACTATTTAAATATTTTTTTGTAATTTTATTGGCTATCTAGTTATCATATTTAGCAAAACTATCTTTTGAGTGTTGGAATAAATGTTTTAGAGATTTTATTAAACTGCAGTGTATTTTCGGATCGACTACATGCTCAACATTCGATCGATCCGTAAAAAGATGGTCGATCTCCTTGGCCAGGTAAGTACAATTTTAGCAAAAATATCTTTTATTTTCAAATATTAAGTATATAACTATTCTTTTTAATATTTTTTTAATTGTATTTTTTGATTAAATTATTGTATTATAATGGTTATGTAAATATTTTTTGTGATGTTTGAATTTGTGTTGTTCGTATACTTAACTTAGATGATATTGATGTTTAATAATTTATTATTTTCTGGAAATAGAAAATAATGATATATCAAAACGTATCTAATACTTGTTAAATGATAGTATAATGTAAATTACATCCATTATTTGAAAATAACCATTTTTATGTTTTTATTTTTATTTTAAATCAGAAATTATTTTTATTTAAAAACATTATTCATATATAATATAATAGTTTAAGTTTGGAAGATTAATATATATATATATATATATAAATTATGTATATTTAAAAAAAAAATTAAGATATTATATATTGAGTATCTAAATAAAAGCTGAATTTCTTATCTTGAAATCAGATATTTATATTTTTTGTCTTCATGTTATACTCACCAATCCATCATTGATATTTATAACTCAGTATGTTTTTAAAAAAACTTAGTTTTAAGTAATAAACGAATTTAATAAATTAAATTCATCACCTATAATGTTCTGTAAACTATATTTGAAAACTCTCTAAAATTATATTTTAAGCATAATATTATTATTATTTAATTTAAGTTATTTTAAAGCATAATATATTTAATCTTAATGTAATTTCCCATTTTTAAAATTTGGTATTTACTTATATTATATATTTACTTATTATTTACTTTTCTTTATATTGTGTATTTCTATTTCTTATACTTTCTATTTACTAATAATTTTATATTTTAAGATTTATTTACATTTTAAGATAGATGTTTAAATACTAATGTACTTTTTCCATTTTTTTAAAATTGAGTATTTGATTTTTTCTTATACTTTATATTTACTTAATATCTATATTTTAATTTTAAGATAGATGTTTAATATTTAATGTACTATTTCCATTTCTTAAAAATTGTGCATTTACTTATTATTGTATATATAATTCGTATATTTATATATTTATAATATTTACTTATTGTTTATTTTTCTATATATTTAGTATTTCTCTTTCTTATACTTTATAATTAGTTAATGTCTATATTTTATATTTTAAGATATATGTTTAAATCTTTACATATTTTTCCATTTTTAATGTAAAACGGCAATGTTTAATAGAAGAACTTGGACAAATAGTCAAATAGTTCTATTTATGTTTTTTTTTCTTTTTTTTTTATAAAATGGTAATGTTACATTATGAAGATAACCCGTTTTTTTTAGTGAACAATGGTAATCTTACATATGTTTAATGTAGTTTTTCCATTTTTATGTTGTATGTTTACATATTATTGTTATTTTTAAATGTAAAATGGTAATTTTGCATATGTTTAATGTAGTATTTCCATTTTTTATGTTGTATGTTTACATATTATTTATTATTTTAGAAATTATATATAATTTGTTTTTTACAAAATAGTAATGTTACATTATGGAGATAAGCCGTCTTTTTTTTTAGTGAAAAATGGTAATCTTACATATGTTTAATGTAGTTTTTCCATTTTTTACGTTGTATGTTTACATATTATTTTCTTAAAATAAAAATGTAAAATGGTAATCTTACATATGTTTAATGTAGTATTTCTATTTTTATGTTGTATGTTTTACATATATTTATTATTTTCGAAATTATATATAATGTTTTTTGTTTTTTTATAAAACGGTAATGTTATATTATGGAGATAAGCCGTCTTTTTTTTTAAAGTTAAAAATAGTAATCTTACATATGTTTAATGTAGTTTTGCCATTTTTTTATGCTGTATGTTTACATATTTTTTATAATTTTCGAAAATAATAAAATTAAAATGTAAAACTATATTTTATGCCACGTGTCATCTTTCGAGATTATATTATATATTTACTTATTATTTATTTTTCTTTATATTGTGTATTTCTATTTCTTATACTTTCTATTTACTAATAATTTTATATTTTAACATTGATTTACATTTTAAGATAGATGTTTAAATATTAATGTACTTTTTCCATTTTTTTAAATTGTGTATTTCCTTTTCTTATACTTTCTATTTGCGTAATATCTATATTTTACATTTTAAGATAGATGTTTAAATCTTAATATACTTTTTCCATTGTTTTTAAGTTGTGTATTTCTTTTTCTTATATTTTCTATTTATTTAATATCTATATTTTACATTTTAAGATAGATGTTTAATATTTAATGTACTCTTTCCATTTTTTAAAAATTGTGCATTTACTTATTATTGTATATATAATTCTTATATTTATATATTTAGAATATTTACTTATTATTTATTTTTTATATATTGAGTATTTCTCTTTCTTATACTTTATATTGAGTTAATGTCTATATTTTATATTTTAAGATAGATGTTTAAATCTTTACGTATTTTTCCATTTTTAATGTAAAACGGCAATGTTTAATAGAAGAACTTGGACAAATAGTCAAATAGTTATATTTATGTTTTTTTTTTTTTTTTTTATAAAATGGTAATGTTACATTATGAAGATAAACCGTTTTTTTAGTGAACAATGGTAATCTTACATATGTTTAATGTACTTTTTCCATTTTTTTATATTGTATGTTTACATATTATTGTTATTTTTAAATGTAAAATGGTAATTTTACATATGTTTAATGTAGTATTTCCATTTTTTATGTTGCATGTTTACATATTATTTATTATTTTCGAAATTATATATAATTTGTTTTTTACAAAATGGTAATGTTACATTATGGAGATAAGCCGTCTTTTTTGTTTAGTGAAAAATTGTAATCTTACATATGTTTAATGTAGTGTTTCCATTTTTTATGTTGTATGTTTACATATTATTTTCTTAAATTAAAAATGTAAAATGTTAATCTTACATATGTTTAATGTAGTATTTCCATTTTTATGTTGTATGTTTTACATATATTTATTATTTTCGAAATTATATATAATGTTTTTTGTTTTTTTTTATAAAACGGTAATGTTACATTATGGAGATAGACCGTCTTTTTTTTTGAAGTGAAAAATAGTAATCTTACATATGTTTAATGTAGTTTTTCCATTTTTTATGCTGTCTGTTTACATATTTTTTATAATTTTCGAAAATAAGTAATATTAAAATGTAAAACTATATTTTATGTCACGTGTCATCTTTCGGGATTATATTATATATTTACTTATTATTTATTTTTCTTTATATTGTGTATTTCTATTTCTTATACTTTCTATTTACTAATAATTTTATATTTTAAGATTGATTTACATTTTAAGATAGATGTTTAAATACCAATGTACTTTTTCCATTTTTTTAAATTGTGTATTTCCTTTTCTTATACTTTCTATTTGCATAATATCTATATTTTACATTTTAAGATAGATGTTTAAATTTTAATATACTTTTTCCATTGTTTTTAAGTTGTGTATTTCTTTTTCTTATACTTTCTATTTACTTAATATCTATATTTTACATTTTAAAATAGATGTTTAATATTTAATGGACTCTTTCCATTTTCTTAAAAATTGTGCATTTACTTATTATTGTATATATAATTCGTATATTTATAATATTTACTTATTATTTATTTTTTTATATATTGAGTATTTCTCTTTCTTATACTTTATATTTAGTTAATGTCTATATTTTATATTTTAAGATAGATGTTTAAATATTTACGTATTTTTCCATTTTTAATGTAAAACGGCAATGTTTAATAGAAGAACTTGGACAAATAGTCAAATAGTTATATTTATGTTTTTTTTTTCTTTTTTTTTTATAAAGTGGTAATGTTCCATTATGAAGATAAACCGTTTTTTAGTGAACAATGGTAATCTTACATATGTTTAATGTAAATTTTCCATTTTTTTATGTTGTATGTTTACATATTATTGTTATTTTTAAATGTAAAATAGTAATCTTACATATGTTCAATGTAGTATTTCCATTTTTATGTTGTATGTTTTACATATATTTATTATTTTCGAAATTATATATAATGTTTTTTGTTTTTTTTTTTATAAAACGGTAATGTTACATTTTGGAGATAAGCCGTCTTTTTTTTATGTGAAAAATAGTAATCTTACATATGTTTTATGTAGTTTTTCCATTTTTTATGCTGTATGTTTACATATTTTTTACAATTTTCGAAAATAAGTAATATTAAAATGTAAAACTATATTTTATGCCACGTGTCATCTTTCGGGAGAAATTTTTTCCGCTGATGTGGACGCCCTATGAAGCCTCAAAAGATCCCTTTTATTAGTAGAGATTTTATATTTTAAGATTGATTTACATTTTAAGATAGATGTTTAAATACCAATGTACTTTTTCCATTTTTTTAAATTGTGTATTTCCTTTTCTTATACTTTCTATTTGCATAATATCTATATTTTACATTTTAAGATAGATGTTTAAATTTTAATATACTTTTTCCATTGTTTTTAAGTTGTGTATTTCTTTTTCTTATACTTTCTATTTACTTAATATCTATATTTTACATTTTAAAATAGATGTTTAATATTTAATGGACTCTTTCCATTTTCTTAAAAATTGTGCATTTACTTATTATTGTATATATAATTCGTATATTTATAATATTTACTTATTATTTATTTTTTTATATATTGAGTATTTCTCTTTCTTATACTTTATATTTAGTTAATGTCTATATTTTATATTTTAAGATAGATGTTTAAATATTTACGTATTTTTCCATTTTTAATGTAAAACGGCAATGTTTAATAGAAGAACTTGGACAAATAGTCAAATAGTTATATTTATGTTTTTTTTTTTTTTTTTTTTATAAAGTGGTAATGTTCCATTATGAAGATAAACCGTTTTTTAGTGAACAATGGTAATCTTACATATGTTTAATGTAAATTTTCCATTTTTTTATGTTGTATGTTTACATATTATTGTTATTTTTAAATGTAAAATAGTAATCTTACATATGTTCAATGTAGTATTTCCATTTTTATGTTGTATGTTTTACATATATTTATTATTTTCGAAATTATATATAATGTTTTTTGTTTTTTTTTTTATAAAACGGTAATGTTACATTTTGGAGATAAGCCGTCTTTTTTTTTTATGTGAAAAATAGTAATCTTACATATGTTTTATGTAGTTTTTCCATTTTTTATGCTGTATGTTTACATATTTTTTACAATTTTCGAAAATAAGTAATATTAAAATGTAAAACTATATTTTATGCCACGTGTCATCTTTCGGGAGAAATTTTTTCCGCTGATGTGGACGCCCTATGAAGCCTCAAAAGATCCCTTTTATTAGTAGAGATTGCTCTAGTATTTTGGTAGTAGGTTAATGAGATTTAATCATTTACTTGTAAGTTTTCTAAATCCAAAACATAAGTGCTCTAAGATATTTTGCTTTCTTAAACCAAAGAAAAAGAAAGGAAACAAAAATCTATTAATGTATAGAGTCTGGTTTAGTCCGGTTTAGTTGAATAGGTATTATGATTCTCATTTGGTTTACAGGATTAGTCAAGTGTATATATATCTTGTACCAAACTCATTTTGTCAGTTGAGAAATAAGAGATCATTTTACATACGATTCATCTTTACTCATGATCTCTATTATGGTATCAGAGCTCTTTTAGCTCGTTTTTTCTTCGATTCCTCTTCGTTTTCTTCCCAATTCATCCTCCGATCGTTGGTTCTTCACTCTATTCATCAATTTCTGATCGTATCGAGCTCAGATCTGGTGAAAAATGGTGAAGAGAGGGGGAAAGATGAGAACTCGAAGTGCGATATCGGAAGACGAAGATTCCACGAGCAGATTTCGTCAGGATTTCCAGAATCTCGATGAACCTCTCACTGCGATGACGAAAACTCAACAGAATCGCCAATCGATGACTCCAGGGGGAAACGGATCTATGCGAAAGCCATCAGAAGCGTACGATAGCATCCACAGTCCGTTCTTCCTCCATTCTGCGGATCATCCAGGTTTGACGATTGTTGTTCATACTCTTGACGGTTCAAACTACAACAGCTGGTCGATTGCGATGAAAATAAGCTTAGATGCGAAGAATAAGCTTAGCTTTGTTGATGGATCGCTTCCTAGGCCGTTAGTGGATGATAACTCGTTCAAGATATGGAGTCGTTGCAATAGTATGGTGAAATCGTGGATTCTGAATGTCGTGAGTAAGGAGATCTATGATAGTATCTTGTATTATCAGGATGCTACTGAGATGTGGGATGATCTGTTTCGAAGATTCAAAGTGTGTAATCTGCCACGGAAATATCAATTGGAGCAAGCGGTGATGACTCTCAAACAAGGAGATCTTGATTTGTCAACCTATTTCACAAAGAAGAAGACACTGTGGGAACAACTAGCTAACACGAAGTCTAGCACGGTGAAGCGTTGTGATTGTGATCAAGTCAAAGAACTTCTGGAGGAAGCAGAGACAAGCCGTATCATCCAGTTCTTGATGGGATTGAATGATAATTTCAATAACATTCGTGGTCAGATTCTTAACATGAAGCCAAGGCCGGGATTGAATGACATCTACAATATGCTTGATCAAGACGAGAGCCAGCGAGTAGTAGGAGGACCTTCGGTCATGAAGCCTACTCCATCAGCGTTTCAGAATCAAGCACAGTTTGCAGATCAGAATCAAAATCCGGTTCTCATGGCACATGGTGGTAGTTATCAGAAACCAAAATGCTCACATTGCTTCCGCATTGGACATACAGTTGACAAGTGCTACAAAGTCCATGGTTATCCACCAGGACATCCACGTGCAAAGAAGAGTAACACGATTGGTAATACTAACTTGGCTGCAACGATGACTGTGTCACAGAACCAGAATGAGCAAGGTTTTGATGAGTTAAGCAGTAATATGTCTAAGGAACAGCTCCAGCAGATGATTGCGTTCTTCAGTTCCAAGCTCCATTCCCCGAGTGTTGCTCCATGCTCAGATAAATCAGTAGCCTCGACTTCAACTTCTGTACCAGTTATATCTCAAATTTCTGGTACTTTCCTCACTCTCTATAATAACTCTTACTATGACATGCTGACTTGTTCTGTATCTAAAGAAACTGAGCTGTCTCTTAGTGCTTGGATCATAGATTCCGGGGCTAGTCACCATGTTACTCATACTAGGGAATTATATAGAGAGTATAGAAGTCTAGAAAACACCTTCGTTACCCTTCCTAATGGTTATACAGTTAAGATAGCAGGGACTGGTTACATTCAACTCACTGATGCTTTGTCTCTCCATAATGTGTTACATATTCCTGAATTCAAATTCAATTTGCTGAGTGTTAGTGTTCTAACTAAGACTTTACATTCTCAAGTTTGTTTCACTTCTGATGCTTGTTTTATTCAGGCTCTTACTCAGGAGTTGATGATTGGTCAAGGTAGTCAAGTCGCAAATTTATATGTCTTAGATCAAGAGAATTCGCGTATTAATCTCATTGCTCCAGGTAACTTCTCTGTTTGCTCCAACCTGGTAGTTGATTCTCTGACTTGGCATAGAAGATTAGGACATCCGTCTATGAAGAAAATTGAATCTCTTTCCACAATTTTAAATTTCCCTAAAGATAAACATGTTAAACATTCTGATGCGTGTCATGTTTGTCATTTGTCTAAACAAAAGCGGTTACCCTTTATAAACCGAAATCATCTTTGTAATAAACCATTTGAGTTAATACATATAGATACTTGGGGTCCATTCTCTGTTCCTACTGTTGATGGTTACAAGTATTTCTTAACAATTGTTGATGATTTTAGTAGAGCTACTTGGGTTTACTTGCTTAGACAGAAATCTGATGTGTTACATGTTTTTCCGGGTTTTATTCAAATGATTGAGAATCAATTTCACATGAATGTGAGTGCAGTTAGATCTGATAATGCAAATGAATTGAATTTCACTAATCTATATTTGAATAAAGGAATAAAAGCTTACCATTCTTGCCCTGAAACTCCTGAACAAAATTCTGTGGTTGAGAGAAAGCATCAGCACCTGTTAAATGTAGCTAGAGCCCTTATGTTCCAGTCAGGTATGCCTTTAGAATATTGGGGGGATTGTGTATTAACAGCAGTTTTTCTTATTAATCGTTTACCATCTCCTGTCTTAGAGAATAAGACACCCTATGAGCGTTTAACCTCTCAAGTTCCTGATTATCATTCCCTTAAGACTTTTGGTTGCCTTTGTTATGTGTCTACGTCACCCAAGTCTAGGAATAAGTTTGAACCTAGAGCTAAAGCCTGTGTGTTCCTAGGATACCCTGCTGGTTACAAAGGATACAAGCTTTTAGATATAGAGACTCGCTCAGTTTCAATTTCTAGGCATGTCATTTTCTATGAGGATACTTTCCCTTTTGCTTCTTCAAACATTCCTGAAGATGTCAAAAGTTTCTTTCCTCATCTTCATTTCCCTGCACAAACTGATGTATTGCCTTCTATGCAAACATCTTCTGATACTCATCATCCTTGTGATGAGTCATCTTCTCCGGCTTTTGTTCCCTCTGAACCGAAGTCTGCTAGGCAACGCAAACCGCCTTCTCATTTGCAGGATTTTCATTGCTATACTACTAATAACACTACTCCTATAACTACAACTCCATATCCATTACAAAATTTTATTTCTTATTCTTATTTAGCTGAGCCTTTTAGTGCTTTCATAAATGCCATTACTTCTTTCAAAATTCCTCAAAGACTTTCCGAGGCTCTTGAAGATAAAGTATGGCGTGACTCGATGGGATTGGAAATTGGAGCTTTTGATCGTACTGAAACGTGGAGTGTTGTTGAATTGCCTCCAGGCAAAACTGCTATAGGTTGTAAGTGGCTTCATACTGTGAAATTTAACCCTGATGGTACAGTTGAGAGAGTTAAATCGCGGCTTGTAGGTAAAGGTTATACACAACAGGAGGGCATTGATTTTCTAGATACATTTTCTCCTGTTGCTAAGATGACTACAGTGCGTTTGATCTTTGCTTTAGCTGCTAAATTGAGGTGGCATTTACATCAATTGGATATTTCCAATGCTTTCCTCAATGGTGATTTGGATGAAGAATTATACATGAAGCTTCCACCGGGATATGCTGAGATTAAGGGGGAACAAATCTCACCAACTGCAGTGTGCAAATTGCATAAGTCTATCTATGGCTTAAAGCAAGCGTCGAGGCAGTGGTTTTTAAAATTCTCTGCAACTCTGTTGGGTTTTGGCTTTGAACAATGTCATGGAGACCACACTCTGTTCATCAAAGAACTTGCGGGGCATTTCTTGATAGTCAGTGTGTATGTAGATGACATACTCATTGCGAGTACATCTCTGGAGGGAGTGAGTGAGTTGATCAGCAGTTTAAGTGCAGTTTTCAAGCTACGAGATTTGGGTATACCTAAGTATTTTCTTGGCATTGAAATTGCAAGAACAGCTGAAGGCATTTCTTTATGCCAGAGAAAGTATGTGTTGGATCTATTGGAGGCATCGGGATTTTCTGATTGTAAACCTTCTTCCATACCTATGGAACCGAATCAGAAATTATCTAAGGAGGATGGAGTTTTGATTGAAGATGTTAAGCAGTATCGAAGATTGGTTGGGAAGCTTCAGTATCTTACAAATACCAGACCTGACATCGCGTTTGCAGTATCCAAGCTTGCTCAGTATTCTTGTGCTCCAACAGATATTCATTTGAAGGCTGTTCATAAGGTGTTGAGGTATCTCAAAGGTACTATTGGACAGGGTGTGTTCTATGGAGTGGAGGATAATTTTGACTTGCGAGGGTTCTCTGATTCTGACTGGGGAGGTTGTCCTGATGATAGGAGATCAGTCACAGGTTATGCGATGTTTCTGGGCAGTTCTTTGGTATCTTGGAGATCACAGAAGCAAGACATAGTATTGATGAGTACAGCTGAGGCGGAGTATCGTGCTATGAGCGTGGCTACTAAGGAGATTATGTGGTATTGTGGTGTTCTCAAGTCTCTCCGAGTGCCGTTTTCTCCTCCAGCTTACTTATATTGCGATAACACTGCTGCTCTTTACATTGCTACTAATTCTGTTTTTCATGAGCGAACCAAGCATGTGGAGTTTGATTGCCATAAGGTGAGAGAGTGCATCGTCCGTGGCATCTTGAAGACAATGTATGTTCGTACCGACAATCAACTGGCCGATGTGTTGACTAAGGCATTGTATCCAGCTCCATTTCGAGACATTATCAGCAAGATGGGTGTTTTTAACCTTTATGCACCTTCATCTTGAGGGGGAATATTAATGTATAGAGTCTGGTTTAGTCCGGTTTAGTTGAATAGGTATTATGATTCTCATTTGGTTTACAGGATTAGTCAAGTGTATATATATCTTGTACCAAACTCATTTTGTCAGTTGAGAAATAAGAGATCATTTTACATACGATTCATCTTTACTCATGATCTCTATTAAAATCTGCAACTTTAAAAAATCTTTCTAGAGTATGATCTTGCTTTAAAGAAAACTAGATTTTGATCATTTTGATAAAATATGGAAGAATCTATAACTTTTATTAGAAAACAAATGGTTGTAAAGTTATTCTATTATAATTTTGAGTTTCGATCAATGTTTTTATATCCGATGGAGATTCATGGTGGCACAAATAGATCTGAAGATCCGTATATAACCCAGTATATATATAGCATATGCTAACATATATAGTTTGTTAATATTATTAATTTCTAAATTTATCTAAATTTTTATATAAATATATATATATATATATATATATGAGAATCAAAATAGTATAATTTGTCTATTTAAACATGTCCTCCATTATTTTTAAATGATTTTTAATGTTTTAAAACTAGATATAATTTTAATGATAAAAATATATTTGATAATATTTTGCTAAGAAATATAATTTTGTTCTAATAAATTTCCAAAAATGTTATTGATAGGGTTAACAATATATTTCCCGATATTAATAGATTGTTTGTTAATATATTTGCTTACATATTCTGATATTTTTACATTTTATAATATTAATTTTACGTACTGAAATTTTATTTTCAAACGTTTTAAAGTTAATAAACATTTTCATTATTATTTTAATAAAAATATATATGGTGATTAGTTTAGTGTTTATCAAAAAAATTCTAAATTGCAAAACAATAATATTCTCAAAAATTATTATATAAAAATTTATAGTGGGTACGTTTTTAGAACATTGGTGTAAATAGTTTTTAAGATATTAAATATCGTGGTATGTTTTGAAGAAGAATTGGTAAATGAGAGAGATTATACATGATTTAATTATTTTTAAGTTTTGGAATATTTTCTAAATTAATTATTTGGTTGATACCAATACTGAACGTAAATATTTCGGTTCACTTCTGCAGACCATTCAGCATCCACATAAACCGGCAAACCGAATTAACCAACCCAAAATAACAACCCGCAGGCATACACATCTATGCATTCACGTGAAAGTCCAGGTTCTTAAGTTTAAGAATAAAGATCGTCTCCCTGATTCTAAGTTAAAAACTTTGTTTGGGTTATTAATCCACATCCAACAAAAAATACAAGAAATAGCATTAAAAGTAGCTTTTCGACGTAAGATTTTTACGGCAGAAATATTAAGACACAAAGATGAACGGTAAGCTAACTGAATAACGAAAGAGAAAAACTCTCTTGGTGTATACTAGAGCAAAAACGAGTCTTCAGAGGTTTTTAAAATCCTCACAAGAGAAAAACATTGAGCATGTTTCATTTAATCCTCAAAGGAACAGAGATTTGGCGCAAAAAAAAAAAGGAGCAGGAGGCTGTGATGTGAAAGATCCAGAGATCACTTTCATTCAGTGCAGATTTGGGACCAAAACAAAGAAAGCAACTCAACGCTGTGCTGGCCTGGGCCGAGAGCTTCCAAACGGGGACCGGCGTTCTTCACCACTTCGCCAAGCATCACCACCACTTGGGCGATCACTGCTGCTACCACTGGTCCACTTGTCAGACCTCTGAGGCGGTCCGCGGCTGGTCCAGCTATCAGATTCTGCAGCTGGTCGTGTGGGCGTTGGAGCTGCTGGACCTGAGGCCTCAGCTGTCTGACGCTTCCACTTAGGAACATATTTACCGGAACCTGATGATGGCGCCACTGCTGATGGTGCAGCGGCAGGAGCAACTGTAGGCTCTGCAGGGCGAGCAGGTGGTGCATCAGTTCCCTTCAACACCTCTTCACGCCTCCGCTTCTCTTTCTCCTCCAGCTCGAGTTCTCTCTGTCTTTGCTTTTCAGCAATTTCATCCAACTTGGCTTTGCGTTCAGCTTGTTCCTTCTTGCGTTTCTCAGCTTCTATACAAGAGTTAAACAAGACAGAAACAAAACAGGAAGGGGGTTATTTACAAAAACTCAAACATCGATGTAAACTGATGTGAATTCATGGAAACATATCTCACCTTCACGCTTGCGAGCTTCCTCTTCTTCCTGCAGCTTTCTTATTCTTTCCTCTTCACATGTCAAATAGTACATCTGCTTCCTCTTGATATCCCTTTCTTGCTTCCTGGCTCGAATTATTTGGCTGATGCGCTCCTCTCTCTCTGTCTTTATTCTGTCAAACTCTGCTTGACGACGACTAATCACTTCCTCTTGGAATTTTTCCTGCACATAGTTTTGATTATGAGTACGCTTACACAGAAAATCATATGAAGAGATGAAGATTCAGAGAAACAATTTAACATTTTATAACTGACCTTAAAATCCAACATTCTGGACAATCTGCTCTTCTCCTTCAAGTCACTCTCATGACGCTCTCTACTGAGTTCAACTTCACGCTGAAAAGGAGAAGAGTGTTTAAGGATCTTATACACTTCAATTCAGAACCGAGTTAAAAGGAATGGGATGTTTTACCTGTTGCTCGCGTTCATAAAACTCTCTTTCCTCTACCAGTCTTCGCTGATATGCAGCTTCAATCACTGGAGCAGCCTCTTCTCTCTTTGCTCGTTCTAAATAATCCATAGTCTTGGCAAGTTTTTGGAGTTTTTTCTCCATTTCCTGCCTTTCCTTGACCTGCTCAGTCAAGGCCATCTGCATCACATTTTGCTTTGTCACCTTCTCCTACATTTTATTTGAACCAATATTAGTTAAACCCAGGGAGCTATAACATCTTACATATTGTGTTAATAAGCTTACCCCATCTAAAAGTGTCTTCTTCTTTCCCTTTTTCATGCGTTTCTCTGTGTCCTCCAGCAACGCCTGAGCTTCTTCAAGCTCCTTCTGCTCTATCTCCCTCAGAATTCTTTGTTTCCTTCTCTCCTGAAGCTCTGCCGCAAGCCTCTTCTGTTCTGCCTCCTCGGTTAGCTTCTGAAGTTTAAGCCGTTTCTGTTCCTCTTCACGTTCCTTCAAAAGTAAAAATCAAATCAAAGAATGAGTATCAAACGAATGACACAACGTTGATAGAGAAGTATGAAACGCAGCCTGGAAAAAAAAAACACAATACCATTTCTAGTTGCTGCCGCTCTTGATCCTCCTTCCTCTTTTCAATGATTGATTTCCGAGCAAGTAGTCTTTTGTGCTCCTTCTCAACAGTATCTGCTAGATTTGGTACAATGCCACCTAGCTTTGATGCTTTACTTGGAACAGGATACAACATAGCTCTTACTTTGTTCAAGGACTCGGCAAAAACAGCCAGGTGATCCTTCAGTCCATCAGACTCAATACCCTAATAGGAAAGCAGTTGACTAAATTTAGTATCTACCGTAGGGTCCAAAGTTAAGTTATACCACTCAATGATGGGCAGTGTTGAACTAAAGCATCAACAGAAGCTTACCAAATTTCCAAAAATTACAACACCCTTCATATGATCAACTTTCATGGCAACAAAGTTGTTCTTCACAGCATCAACAGATATCTTCTCTACCACTGAGAACTCAAAGAAGGGTACCAACTGAGACAAACTCTCAATTCTTATAGTCTGATATATCTTAGACACCTGGAAAAATAATCACAACACACTTTTTTTACATAAACGGGAGAAACCACCGGATAAAAGGGCTAAGATTAAGTTGTAATGATTTACCTGTTGAAGTAGCCTCAGAGTTGCTAGCTTCTCCAAAGAAGGAACATATTGGGAGAGCTGCACTTCGGGTAAAGACGGAGCTGACGACAGCTTCCCACCAGATTTGGATATTTTTTCCAGTAAAGGCTGAATCTTGGAGCCAAGATCAAGAGGGTGAAACTCATGCTCCAGAACATGGAAGAGGTCTTTCACCTCCTGAGACGCACAGCTCAAAACGCCTCTAGAAACCTAATTGCGCAATAAACATGGAAAATCAGATGCCTGCAAGGCGATACATATAATATCAACTGTGATGTGGCTACTAGAGACTCACCAGCTCAGACAGAAGAGCTGACCTTGAAAGCTGGAAAAGAAATGCATGGAACTAGAGTTAACAAATCAGAAATAAAAGGTGAAATATATATAACAATAAAGATCCTATGTTACCATATCTCTGCCCTCGAATTTAGGTTCAAGATTGAATCCAATGAGGTTGGCCATCCTCAAATTGCGTTCCTTCTCATTTTCAAGTTCCATATGGGAAGCACTCTGAGCCCGATCAAACGGTGGCACAGATAACGCGGCCAAAACAACAGATGATGCTATTAGCTGCAAATCCTTTTGGCTCAAGTTCTTGTTGAAATTTTTCTGCAGACTGAACAGCTTGAACCACGCATACGCATGGTAAAGTTGGCTAGAAGAAATCCAGAAGATCTCAGTCAATTTGGAGTAATAGACCATCAACAAAGATGACTTGGGCGTCTTCTTGACCATGCACATTAATCCATATATGTCTTCCACAGAACGGAAAGCTTCCTAGAAAAAAAAAGATACATCAGGAACCAACCACTCTTAGAAGAGACACAATAAGGAGCAAGTGGAAACAAAACACACACCTGCCAAAGTCCAAGCTCAGTAGCAACTTTCAACTGATCAAACCTTGTGTCCTGGTAAAGCTGCAA
Source organism: Brassica rapa (assembly GCF_000309985.2). NCBI lineage: Eukaryota > Viridiplantae > Streptophyta > Magnoliopsida > Brassicales > Brassicaceae > Brassica > Brassica rapa. The sequence goes on along the minus strand of NC_024803.2, from coordinate 18,391,108 downwards.
GCTCTCGGGTGCTGATAAGTCAGGCCTGTCCCTTTGGTCTCTGTATTTGTTCAGGTTCGCCAAATGGTTCCTGATAATTTCACAAAGCCTACGGAACTCTGTTGTTCGCTTGTACTGCTTACAGAACTGGAACGCTTTATGTGCTGTCATCTACAAGAAAATAGACCTTAATCAACTAAAGATTTAAGGAAATGTTCAAATAAGCTTATCCTAGACGAATACTAACCGCATAAAGTGCTTCCAGCTTTGAGTTGTTCCTCAGAATCTCAAGCACTGTTCTGTAAGTCTCCCAGAGAAACTTGAACCAGGGAGTGACCAACTCACGGTCAGATCTATCTTTCCCCTTCTCCCCACTGACGATACTCAGCTGCAGATCCTCAGGCTTTCGGTCAGCTTCAAGGTCATCGACATCAAGAGCCTCGTCCAATGCATCGGCCTGAGAGCGAGCCTGCTCAGCCTTCTCGGTGGAAAGGTGCAGGAAGTGCTTGATAACTTCCTCCAAGGAGCTCACATTAACTTGCTGGCAAACAATACGGTACTGGATCAACCCATCCTTGGCGAAACGGCCCCTCTTCAAGTCGACACAGAGATCAAGATACTTGAACATGATCTTCTCAAGAGGTTTCTGCCACGCTCTGTACCTCTTGGAGGTGATGAGATCGTGAAGTGCCTGGAGGGCATCTTGTTTCTGTCCAACGTTGATCAACTCTGCAAAGACACGTCGTAATATGTCAATCTCATACAACCCTAAAACCAAATCTATGGGCATGTGATTCGTCAACTTACCATCAGCACGCTTCAGTGCGTTCTCAGGTTTGGCAAAATTCGCCATGTTTCAGACGAACAAGCTTGACTCGAAGTAGATACTCTTAAATTTGCCTGAAAGAATCAATAAGGATGAAACTCGATTTGGTTAAAACATATCCGATTCGATTAACTGATGAAAATTCAGAGAAGATGAATTCGATGAGATCCGATGGCAATAGCAGAGAGATCCAATCACTCTCAGGGACACGAAATTTAGCACTAACCTGGTCGCCGTGAAACAAGAGTGGTGAGAAAGAGAAAAAAAAAAGGAAGATGGGGAGAGACTAGGGTTTCTGGTATTAATATGATTGTTGTAAATATGTATTACCAGTATTTGCAGATAACACCACAATCTTTAATAGTTTCGGATAGTCCTCGTTTTGTCTTATTAGGATCAATAAGAACCCAATTATGTAAGCACTAGGTGTTATACAATTGAGCGAGACCAACAGTTTTTCTTTTTATTTTGAGAACAAAATAACATTTACAATAACATTTTTTTTTTGCCGACTAAATTTCATTCATTCAAATCAAAATTACAAAGTTATAACGAAACTGTAAGAACAAATCTTTTCATTAGCTGATATTATTTCCATTTATTGGAAACGATTCAAAAATCATTCCACTACCATACGATGGGCGTATAGGTATGCATATATTGCATTCATTTTTGTTGAACTCCATATCGCATGGATCATGTCCATTTCAACGCTTGGTTTTGTGAAGTCATTGATACAAATTAGTCTATATTTATACCCAAAAGAAAAGTCAGTATTAATGCATGTATTTGATGATAAAGAACATTTATGTTGAGATTGGTTTGACCCATACACCGTTTGTGTGAAAATGATTCTTCCTTGTAAAATGTAAACGGTGAAAAGCTTATGTAAATAAGTTACAAAAAAAAAAAAAAAGCTTATGTAAATGGTCACAAGACTCACAACCACATATCTTGTGAGATAGTGTCATACTCTTCTCGATTCCATCAGAAGCATATCGGTTATAAACACACAGTATCCGAAGGCATATCTGAAAGTCTGAAAGGTTTTGATAATATAAATAGTGTGAAACTAAAGTGTGGTATGGTGTAACTGTGACTAATGTGGTTTGCAGGATATGTGCGTTTTGATAGAATAAACGCAATGCCAGTCTAACATTTTCATTTTTTTCTTGATTCTCTAAGCTCACTTAAAACTTTATGCAACCAATCGATACGACCCGAAGAGCAGCTTAGTCAATATGCCTGATGTGGTGTATGAGCAATTGTTATTCATATAAAAAAAAATTATGCCATGTATACAACTAAATTTTTTGCTTAAAATATGATGCTTTAAGCGGTCGGTTCTCTTGTCTATGCTCCATACCAGCCCTGAATAATGGTTGGTTGGTGAATTTTTTTACTATTTTTCTAGATAAATATTATGAATAATGTGATTTTAAAAATATTTTAGAAGTTAACAAATTTTAAAATAATATAATTGATTTATAGAAATAAATTATTTTTCTCTCTCTCTTAAGTAATATTGTGGAATAAAAATATATTTTGGTGTTACTCTATATAATTTTTCTTATGATTATTCTATTTGAAACCTTTTTGTTTGGTTTGGTTCTTCGTTTAAAATATTCAAAGTTGATTATAAATATGATATATAATATATATAGCTAACTTTTAAATAACTATGTCACAAGACAAATATGGATTTTTAACACATGTAATAAGATAGAAGAACGAATCACAGTTTAACCGGGTGATCCAAACCAGTTTTTAAAACACTCATTAAATGAAATATAATTAATATTTTAGGTTTGATTATTGATATTGTGTGAGTGAAATCAAAACACGTGTAAAAGTCATATGGTATTTTTAAGATCAGTAAACAAAATTTTTGACCTTCCAAAAATTAACGTACCACTTGATCTAGCCTACATGCCCAAATGAACATACGCGAGAGACCCACTAAACATAGACGGTTAGAAAGTTACCAAATATTGTATAATTTATTTTGTTTTAATCAAATATTATTGATTCCAATCAAATATTTAAATCTATCCACTTTCAGTTTTCAATGAAGTAAGATAACTTCTAAATCAAAACTCATATATTACTGATATCTTTAAATATAAAACACACAAAAAAACTACATAAAGAGAAAATAAAGAAAGTATAAATCAAATGAAAAATACATAAAGAATATACAATTTAATGTACCATGAGATTCACCATCCCAACTCCAGCTTCCTTATTCACGAGAATAGCCAATACGTCATGACAGCCAGCAACAATATAACATAACTGCTGATTTTAATTTTACTCTTCCCATCACGTACAATAATTCCAACACAATTGATTGCAGCATTACTATCTCGAGATTATGACTTTAATATTTATCTAAAATAATTATTTTCATTATCTTTTATATTATTTTTAAAAAATTATTGTTTTATATTGAATTGAATTAAAAATAATATAAAATCTTATACAAATTAATTATATAGTTATATATATATATTGTATTTATTTATTTTATTTAAAATTAAATTAAAAATTTTAAAACCTGATTGAAATGGTACAATCATTTGACCCAACTACTATACCAATCAATATCTAGTATTCTGGTGATCACTAATCAAAGTATTTTCTTGTAGACTGAACTGCTTGGCATAGTAGGTTGTTTGATTGTGGTTTGTCGTTTTGGGGATTGCCTTGGCAGACGATGTGAATTGTTAATGTAAGGGATTTTCTTTCTTGTGTGAGATATTGCTTTTGTTGTATATTGGAAATTTTCCTTATTTTTGTGTCTTTTGTTGTCAATTGAGTATTGTTTTTTTTTTTTTTAATCTGAATTCATTTTAATTCAATTTTTTAATAAAAAGTATATAATGACCCATAAATTTCTCTCAATAAATAAGCTTAATTACACCCACGTTTATAATGCAGACAAATCTCAATAGCTAATTCTAACTAAATAGTTAAATGTTTTATAGATTTGTTGATATCATTAAGTATTTTGATAGATTTGGCTGCCTCCAACCAATGTTTGTTCAGTTCTTTTTTCTCATGGTTTCAATTCATTTTTTTTCTTAACTAATTAAAACCTACTATTGATTTTTTTTTTTTTTGAAAAAGATGTTTTCTTATATTTGCTCGCTCAGCTTACATACTGTTTTTTTTTTCGATATACTAATTGAAAAACTTGGCTCATTATTTTAATATACCTTTTAGTTTTGCTAATATAGTTATAGTGGAATTCTCTTTAATTAGTTATCCAATTGTATTTATGTTTTTTGAAAACTCATTTATAATTTATTTAGCTTATTTTAGTTCGTTTTAACAAACAATACATATTTGTGACAAAATACTACAGATATATATTAATCACATAAATAAAATTATTCTGTGCTTTCAAAGTATTCACTTTATTAATTTATGTAACGCATTATAAATAATTATTGATAATAAATATGATTTATTTACATATATATTATTATAATAATAAAAAAAAATCTCTATTAAAAATATTTTTTGATCCACGACCAGTCGCATGCTTTCTTTTCCTTGATAAATCGTAATGCAAAATTTATAACAGATAAGGAACAGAGCAATAGTTTGTAGCTGAAGGCGAGAAGAGTTTTGTAGAAGTTGGAATCTTGTTGATGTAGTGCTCTATAGGCCGCCAGTGAAGGTGAGTGTAGTTGGCGGCTGTTTGTTTTGTCATGGTCATCGTTAAATAACATGAAGCTGATTGGAATTTAAATCATTAGAATCATAAGTTACATTGAGTCTAAGGCAGCCAAATGAAAGGAAAATATCTTATTACAGAACCAAAAATCATTATCACAGAAAGCAGAAGAAATCGATGACTAATACTTGTTAAGAAAACCGCCAGAGATCTGCGATTCTAAACCCAGCAACGCCACCAGGCCCTCCCGTTGCTGCATGTTAAAGTATGAAATAAAAAGAGCAAATACATAAGGAAATATGTTTCGAGTATGACTTGGAGAATATTATACCTTGAGATTTATTAGACAATGATTTTCCAACATAATAAAACAGCTGTTGACAACCATCACTTTGAGACAGTGCTCGGCCCGGACTTGCTGAAGCCAGAAAATCCTTGACCCTTTCTCCACACGTTTTTAGTGACGCACTCCAGAGATCTAAGCATCATAACTTATTTCAGATGGAATCAGTTTTTTTCAGTAAATTTAGAGATAAGAAAACACAAGTGTAAAATAGATTTTGCACATAACAATAATATCATAAGTTTAATGCTGGCATTACTAAATTCATAAGAAGGCAAATCTCTAGACATTGCATCAGGAGAAACGTAATAACCATGTGAAGCCTCAGACAAGATCTTAAGATTTTAAGCAACAATAGAGAATGGAATAGATGTTACACAAACACATATTTTTTTTCAAACACATACTTTTCACTATATGAAGTTCATTAATACGCAATTTGAGAGAGCACACAATACAGTACAACGATGACATACATATGCTAGATCACATAGAGAGAGCGGCTGAACAAACCAGACGTAATGGAAGCTTACATTCGGAACCCACTGGTTGCTAAACTTGGGAACTCTACCGCATCTGTTCTTATGCCATTCCGATCTATAATCACATTACCTCCAGGGAAGCTTACACTCGAGTTTGAGGAGCTCTGTTTCTGGAGCACAATCAATGGAGTTGATAAGATTTATAAGAAGCTGCTCAAGTACGGCCCATGATTTATACATTAACTACACAAAAGGATAGAAAGATTCGACCTTTTTGGATTTCCAGAGTTGTAGAACCCAAAGCAAATGCAGGAGGAGCAATCTCCACCACGTCGGAATCCATTGACGACCTGCCAAAGATTTATTATTTATGGTTCACAAAAAAAAAACTAATACAAAAGCTATAAATCTCAAAGCTGTAGATCCTCATCGTTCCAAGACACACTTATTTATAGCGACACCTTCGATCTGTTACAAATGCGGATCGTCAATGAGAGTAAATGAGATGGAGTGGGAAGAGAGGTGGGGTAAAGCTTGATGACCAAATTAAAGATCAATTTCAATGAGAAGCAATACGTTACAGTGAGGAGCCGAAATCGGAGACGATGGAAAGAGGACGGCGAAGATCGCAATCTCAAAGAAACACCAAACCTTAACCACAAACGGGCTTGGGATATCATTAAAGCCCAATAAATCAAAAACGAAATCCCTTTCCTGAATCAAAGTTTCACGCGGAAAAAACGAAATCCCCTCTCCCTTCGACACGTGTCAACAAAACAAACAGGGTCTGCTGACGTGGCTTCACCTGGAGCCTTTCTGAGCTACTTTATTAGTATAGATTTATTTTGTTTTATATATTCTAGACTTTTAGTTATTAGATTTTTTGGATATTTTGTTTTTGTCAGTAATTTTGAAAATCAAATAAAGATATTTCAGTTTATAAAATAGATTTAAATATTTGAAAATCAGATTTTGGTTTAGTTAGAGAATTAGATATAAATACACATCAACTGCTCTGAATATTTTAGTTATATCTATATACATTAATAAAATAAATAAATATATTTGGATAACTGTTAAAAAGAGTTAATGCACAAACATTTAAATTAAACTCAGTCTAAATGTTAAGCAAAAAAAAAAAAATCAGTCTAATTTGTATCATGTGAGTAAATAAACTAACTAAACACGCACATGAATTATCAATAACGCACCATATATAACTCAAGCTAATTTGTATCATGTGCGTTATTGTAAAATTTAGAACAAATATTCTTTTTCATCAAAAAAAATTTAGAACAAACAAAAAGTTTTATTTTCTGTTTTAGACAAGTACGGTATTTTACATGAAACTAGATTATGACCCGCTCTTTAAAAGGCGAGTATATTGTCTGTTTAAATTTTTTTGAGAAATTTAATTTTTATATTTGTGTTTTTTTTGTAATCATATTTGTGTTTGATATTAATTTAATTTAATATAATTTTTGGTAATTTTTTTTGTCAAGTTGCATAAAAATACACTTGTACTATATGCATTTCAGAAATCAATCTACTCTATTAAAATAGAGTTCTATTTGAAATTACCATGGCATGTTTTTAATTTGGGCTTATTAAACAATGTTGTGACTTAATATTAAAACTAGATTTTGACCCGTGCAACCGCACGGGTGTTTGTTTTCATTTTTCTATACATAAATTATTGTTTTAGAACATAAGTGGTATATATTTTAAATGTTAATCATATACTTAAATATTTATATAACTATTTCAAATACAATAATTTTATAATTTACATGTTATAATTAATTAATTGTTTAAACCTTATGTATTTGTCACTTCTTATTATATATTTATCTTATTGTATTTTCATTTAGTTATTAAGCAAATTAATATATTCATGAGAAAATATATTTAAAAAATATTTTATATTTAATTTATACTAAATTCTGACCCGTATTTCAAAACAGGATTTCTTTTTACCAATATTTTTATGCTTATTCATTTTAGATAATTTATTATTGTATATATAAAAGTGTAAGATATGTTAATTTTTAGACATGTATTATATAGTTTGTTAATTTTAAGCCGTTCTATCATCATATTATATTTTAAATAAATAGTTTATATTTATGAAAATAAAATTTATATTTATCAATTGAATATAATTTTATCATATTTATTTTAGTATAATAATTATATTTTAACATGATCATAACTATAAAAGTAGACAAAATATGATATAATTTATTTATTTTCATTTATAAACGATAACTTAAAATACATTAAGTTATTGTTTAAATATTACACAGATTTATTAGAATTTTTAAAATATAATATATAAATATATATTATATTTAAAATGAAAATATATTATGATTAAAGTAGTTACAAAGATTTTATATTATTAACTTTAAAGAAACACATGTTAATTTTTATACATGTATTATATAGTTTGATAATGTTAACCCATCTTACCAACATATTAGATTTTATTTTTGAACATACATATTTTATAATTACGAAAATAAAATATATAAATATATAAATTTAATAAAATTTTATTATATTTAGCTCAATATAATAATTTTAATTTAACATGATTGATTATGATTATATAATAACTAAAATATTATACATTTTTTTTATTTTTCATTTTATATAACTGAATATATTAATGTATAATAATATTTTAAACTAATTTCGAAATTAATGAAAATATTTAAATATAATTTCAAAAAGTAAGATCTTGTAAAAATCTTTTTAAACAGTTTTGTTAGAATTTTAAAATAAATATATTTATATTTAAAATGAAAGGATATCAAAAGATACTATGATTAAAATATTTTAAAATTATATTTATTATTAGTCTGAATTAAAATATAGTATGAATTTCTATGAATAGGTCCATTAGGTCCATTTAAAAAAAAATCACATATGAATCAAGGTTGTGACTTCTGTTTTAATATATAAGATATGTTTCATATACAAATTTATATGGTAACCAACATACTTAAACTAAAGGGTGTTTTTCAAAACCAACCCATATTTTCAAGTCAAATCCAAAACCAACCCTTTTTTTTTGTCCATACTATTCATCAATAAAATTTCCATACTATCCTTATGTTTTTGAATTATTCACAAAATTGCCATTTTTATTTATTTTTTTATTAATTTCAAAATTAACAAAAAATCAAATACACCCTAACCATTTCTTCTTATTTACAAAAATGCCATCATCATCAATTTTTCCAACCACCATGAACCACCATTTTTGAGCTCTAAAGCTCTAGAATTCAATTTTCAACCACTTTTTTTCTCATTATAACCCAAAAAACTTCATTTTCTCTCATCTCCTCTACATTTCCATCTAAAAAACTCTCATAACTATCATTTTCATAATCACAAACTTCATATTTTCGAGTTTCTTCATTAGTGAATCGTTAAAGATGCTTCTTTTTGCTCATATTTGGAGTTTGGACGGTTGAAAAGGTTGGAAACAAGCTTTACACATGAAAAATGTAACTATTTACATGGTTTTCGTTCTTTTTCAGATCTGTGTCGCGACGGTAGACTGTTTTGTATGTCTACGCCTCCGTGGAGACTTACGATGCAGTCTATTTGTCAACGCACGGGTTAGTTTTGCAATTGAGCAGACAAATTTTTTTTCTAACGCAGACTTCCCCAGTAGTCTCCGTCTTTACCTTTGACAACAAAAATAAAACTTTCGGTAGACTTACTAAGACGTCTACCTAAAAGAGGTTAGTTTTTCATTTGACCGAACTTTTGACTTTTCAAAATAGACTTCAACGGAAGTCTACAAAATGTAGACTGCCAACAAAGTCTATAAAAGGTCAGTTTTGCATTTGACCAAAACTTTGACTTCGTGGAATAGGTTAGTTTTGTGTTTGACCAAAAAGTTTAAAAAGCAATCAAAAATTTATTAAATTGTAGACTTCATATGCAGTCTTCTTATCTTAAAAAAAAAATGTAGACTGCGTATAAAGTCTACTTTTTTATTTTGGTCAAATGCAAAACCAACCCGTCGGATTTGAGAGTAGACTTCACAAGAAGTCTACACACCCGTAGACGTTCATTTTAATCTACTGATTTGAAGTCAAACTTGGTCAATTGCAAAACTAACCTCTTTCAAAAAAATTCAAACATGTAGACTGCATATGAAGTCTAGTTCTGAAAGTCAAATCTTGGATGAATTCTGGTCAATTGCAAAAAGTAACCTTTTTAAATTGTAGACTGAAATGAAAGTCTACATGTACAAAATTACAACTTTTATTCAACTATAGAAAGCAACCCGTAAAATGGTCAATTGCAAAAACCAACCCAAAGAGTAGACCTATTTGACAGTCTACGTCTGTAAACTGAAAAGAACGTCAACATCTTCAGAGACTAAATATTAAGTCTTCATAGAAAAATCTATAAAAATGTGAATTTGTGTATTATTCATTAAATTTTTTCTAGTTTTTTTGTTTGACAGTGTGTGTTAGTTAATCCTAATGGGTTTGAGTGATTTTGAAAATAATTTTTTTTTTATAATTATGAAGGTATAATTCATTTGATTTGACAATGTTGTTAGCTAATAATTGTAGACGTATTTCTAAGTCTTCGTTTATAGTTTTGCTAGTAAGGCTGAGCTTGTTTCAAAGCTGAAGTCGGTGACTGTGGAATATAATTTTACATTTTCAGCATATAAGACAACAAAAACTCTGTATGTGGCTAAGTGTCGTGTTCAAGGATGTGGTTGGAAACTTAGAGCGAGTGTGAAGTATGGGCCAAAGACATTTTGGGTGACAAAATATTCGAAAAAGATGAAGAATCGGAAAGGTTGAAGAATGTTCCTTGTGCATGATGGCTGTACACATGGTAAACTTCTTGAAATGACACAAGAAGATTATGATCTGGACAACAAAATTGAGAAGATGGTGCTAACCTATTCCTTACCAAACATCATTTAAAACAAATGACTCCGAATAGGAATATACTCCTCTTATGCCTGTCACGAATAATCGACAAGTACGGAACTTGATCGAGTTATCTAAGACACACTTTGTACGCCTTTGTGTATCAAGCCTGCGCCAATACACTAAAAAATTTGGATTGACTATATGTTAAATAATAAGTGTAGACGTTTTTGTAAATCTACAAATGTAGACTGCAGTTGAAGTCTACGTCGTAAATTCTATTAAAAGTGTATTTGTGTATTATTCATCATATTTTTTCATGATTTAATTATTTTACAGTGTATGTTAGTAAAATTTTAATGGTCTTGGATGAATTTCACAATTTAATGTGTTATAATTATACACTTGATACTTATTGCAAATTGTTTTGATTAGTATTATTCTTGAAAATTTTTGGGAAAATTTTGTATAGATTTTCTTCTTCTCACATGTGTGTTAGTTATTATTTTAGCTTATGGTGGTTTTACTTGTTTGGTTGGTTAGATCTTGTGAAAAAATTGATATCTAACAAAAAATTAATAATATCATACAAGTGAAAACAACTAAAAATGAATACAATGTTTATAGATTATGCATTAAAAAATTATTTAAAAATTAATATTTTATTATGAAAGTTATTACAGAGCAATATATTAAAAATTATTCTTGAGTATGTTTGATTTTTCATAATCTTGATGCTTCAAATAAAGTCTTGGAAAAAGTACCTGCCAAATAAGATAGAGTTATGAGAAAAACATAAGATAAAAAATAAAATCATATTTTAGTAGACTTTTTATTAAGTCTACGTAAAGTTATTGTTTAGTAGACTTTAGTTGAAGTCTACACTAATGGAAAATTTTCATATTTAAAAGTGTGCATTTAGAAAATTTGAAAATACTTTGTTCTGGAAAATATTTCAAAAATGGTTTTTTGTCATCCTTGTAACAAAGCAAAAAGATAATGTATGAATCTATAAATTTAGTTCATTATAAACACAAAATATCTTATAATGAATATATGGAAAGCTTACATTTTTGGGAAGATGATTTGAAAATATTGGAAGAGAATACCTGCAAAATAAAATAAAATTTTAAAAAATAAGATAAAAATTAAAATCATATTTGAGTAAACTTCTAATGAAATTTGCTTAAAATTCAAGGCTAGTAGACTTCATTTGAAGTCTACCAGCCGTAAGTTTTAAGTAGATTTCAAATGAAGTCTACTCTATCAAAAAAAATAGATCTGAAAAATAATACATTAAAAATATGAAATAAGTTTAAATCTAAAAAACTTTTAAAAATATGATTTAATAGACAAAATAGTTATAAATTAAAGACATATTAATATGAATTTTAATATGTAACTTTATTTGAATATAAATACTAGAACACATATTTTAAATCTATAGATGTAAACCTTACATTTCTAGGAGGAGAAGAGAACAACTATGGAAGAAAATACCTGCAAAATAAGATAAAATTATTAAAAAACATAGAAAAAAAATTAAAGTCATATTTTTGTAGACTTCCAATGAAGTCTGCTTAAACTTTATGGTTTAGTAAACTTCATATGAAGTCTGCAAGCTTTAGTAAACTTCTTTAGAAGTCTACACTGTCTGATAATTTTCAGATCTGAAAAAATCTATATATTTTGAAATGTGAAAATAATTTTAAATCTGAAAATACTTTACATAATATAATTTATAAGGTAAACTAGTAGCAAATTAATGTAGAGAGCTTGATCTATAAATTTATTTGAATATAAACATGTAAATACATATTTAAAATCTATTAATCTAAAACTTACATTTTTAGAGGAGATGATGAAATCCATGAGTGATAATACCTACCAAAAAAAGATAATATTGTGAGAAATAAACATAAAATACACATTTAAAATCTATAGATCTAAAACTTACATTTTTTAAAGGAGAAGATGAAAACCATGAATCATAATATCTAAAATGACAAGAAAATATTGTGAGAAAGACTTGAGAAAATTTTAGAGAGAAAGAAGATAATGAGAGAGATTTAGAAACAATTGAGAGAATTTTAGAGAGAAGAGAGAAAGTTTTAGAGAGAAGGGAGAGAGTTTTAAGAACTTGTGCAGCCACTTTAGAGAGAGATTGAATAAATTTTGTTTATATAGGGAGACAAAAATGTAACTAGGTTAAAATTTACGATACTGTAGACTTCGTTTGAAGTCTACTAAAATTAAAATTTTGGAGTAGATCTTACTATAACATAGTAGACCTTTTTGGAAGTCTACTATAATAATTTAATTATTGTTGTTTATTCTTTATTATTTTAATAATTTTAATATATGATTTATTAAATTTATTTCTTTATTTTTTAATAGTTATAGTATATGATTTCACTTTTTTATTCTTAAGGAACTTAACTTAGTTTAAATATAATGATTTTTTGTAAAACAAATTGAAAAATATAGACTGAAAAAGACGTCTTCAGATAAATAGACTTTATTGTAGGTCTACGAAACCCTAAACCACAAATATCAAACCCTAAATGTTTTGCTTGATAATCAAAAAGTCTCATTTATACAAAATATAAACTACTAAACATTAATATGCAGATTTAAGTTAATAAAACAAAAAAAAAAACAAAATCTAAAATCTAACCCTATGAAATCAACTACTAAAAGACATAACATGTTAGAACCTTTTGTTTCTAAACTATGAACATAGTCTAGCACATGATAACCAAATTAGTATATATTCTTCAAAATTGTTCGATTATATGAAATTTTAATTTATTTACTTCATATTATCCATTATATTGATGATTAATTAAAAATATCACAATAATTATTTTTATACATTTTCAAAATTAAATTAGTAGACCAAATTAGAGTGTAGACTACAAAACAAGTCTATAAAGTAGACTTCGTAGGAAGTCTATATATATGTAGACTTCTTTTATTACGTGTAGACTTCCAAAGGATAGAAACGTAAAATACATTTATGTTTTTTGTTTGGTCATAAGGGTGAAATAGTACTTTCACTACTCCTTTAGGTTGGTTTTGCATTTGACTGAAAGTGGGGTACACTTTTACATTTGACTTGAATATTTGGGTTGGTTTTAGCAAATGTCCCTAAACTAAACCAATCTTCATTTAAACCACCATTTAAAAATTCGGTTTAAGTTTTGGAACTGTTCAAATTGTGTTTCATTAATATAAAATATACTCTGTTAATTTGGTTAGTCAATATTTAGTTATATGAACAATCATAATCGTTCCCAAAATTTACCAAAACTTCCAAAGCTACGTATTACATCATCAACACCACAATGCTTATCAAATCTAGATAAACAAAAAGGCAATTCGTTCAACTAGAACTCTGGCAATAACAGTTGTCTTGGAGTCGATAACATATATCTCTTCAAGGTTTAACAAAAATTCAGAGTCATTTAACCCTGAATTCTGATCCTGCTTTATCAAGAAAATTTGCATATGAATGACCAAGATGAATAACTTTTGTCTTTGAGTCAATAACAAAGATCTCTTCAAGGTCTCACAAATTCAGGATTGATTAATCCTCTGTTCTAATAATGCTTTGTCAAGAAAACCTGCATATGAATGAACAAGATGAAGATGAAAACAATAGAATATCATTTTTAAAAATGTTTTACATCGACAATTAATTTGTATATTTATATATACAATTAAAAGATTTTATGTTGCATCATAATAGTGGAAAATTATATGTTTCATACAGTAACCATCATTTTATATTAATGAGTTAGTCTAAGAACATTTTAAAAATACATAAAATATGTGAAAACGTTTTAGTATCTATGCATATTGTATAAACTTGCTACATTGATGGAAAGAAGATACAGAACAATTGACACTTTCTTATCTGTTAAATGGTTGCTACAAAAACCTCCCTAAATTTCTGGTACGATTCTAGATATCTTAACAATTAATTTAAACTCAATATTTTCTGAACAATCATTAATATCATTAATATCTTGACAAAATATCTTAGATTTTACCTAGATTACGTAGTAAAATAAATTACACTATTAAAAATATTTTTGATGAAACTTTTCATTAGCACAAACGAACCATAAACAACGTAAAAATTCTTTTTTTTTCAATTGGCTCCTTTAAAACTTATCACCTTGCTAAAAGGCGTAAAGCACAAACGAAAACGTAAAAAAATGAATCATTTTTCAATGGCTCCTTTAAAACCTATCACCCTTGCTAAAAGGTTGTAAATTTGAAATTAAAATTATTTAATATCATATATATCATAGTTATTATAAATAGTGATCTAAATTAGAAAATATTATCATCTATACCAGACACACAAATTTCAAAAAAAATCTTAAATCTTACAAATATATATTTAATTTTAAAAAATACATCAAATAAAAAGGTAAAATTTACAAAACGGGTTGGAAATTTGGTAAAGTTATGTATTAGATATATATATTTACTACAAATAAAAACAAATACAAATGAATAGTATAAAATAAGATAGTATCAATATAATTTTCAAATTTTTATGATTCTAACAAACTAATTAAACATGTTATGATTTAAAACAATTAGCATGTATCATGTTTATCACAAAGAAAGTAAAAAAAAAATAAACTACCACTATAATAAAACTTAAAAAGACAAATAATATTTTTACTAAAAATATATTTACAAAATAATTCCGCCCTTGAAAATGGCGGGTAAAAATCTAGTATACTATTAGAACATGAACATGCCCCATTAATAATAGTTGTGTCCAATTTTTTAAAAAAAAAATAACATCTAAATATAACTGCTTATATAACTTTATCAATACTATATTAATTTTTACGGCAGTTCCACAAATTCTAAAATCCTACTTTTCAGCACAATTTGATCGCCACTTCGTTAAATAACACGTGAACAAAAATTAATAAAGCAGTTCCATAACCACTAATGTCCTATTTCTAAGGACACGATGATATAAAACTCCTATTTTTCAATTAACCAAATCTATCCTACTAATCTCAATTTCTAATTTTGTATATTTTACGTAACCACCTTCTACAACCAATTAAACTCCTATTATAAAGACAACAATTTTTGTAAATGGCAAAACATTTTGTAGATAATTTGGGTGTATATGAGAATAATGATTCAGGTTTTGTTGAATAAGCACAGGATCATTAGTTAATTTTTTGCTCTCCAAGGAACTCCAAATAATATCTTATATAAACCCAAGTAATTTGTTTTTCTCTCTTGACAACAACCCAAATAGTTTTTAAACCAAAACCTATCAAATTTATATTTATGGAACCAAAAATGTTTAATTTTAAAATAAAATAGATACTATATTTTCAATATTGATTCTATTACAAAAACTAATAAGGTTGCATACTATATATGTATGATTGTGCATATACATGTTGACAATAAAATAGGTTGGTTATTTTACAACTCACATGAGTTGTGGCAAGTGTAGTAAAAAAAATTATGTACTCATATTTGTATTGTTTAAAATTATGTTTTAAAAGAAATAATATTTCTTTTTCTAATATCAATATTATTTGTGTAAATTGTTTTTAATGAAATCACATTACATACAAATATATATATTTTCCTTCTAAGAAAATATAGATATAAAGAAAGTATTTTATTACTTCAAAAGTGTATTTTATGTTATTTTTAAATATAATATTACTATTTTGTGAACTTTTGTTTTATGAAATCATATTATATATACATATAGTTTCGTTTTTAAATTTTTTTAAATTTATAAAAAAATTTCCTTTTTATTATATGTATATGTTTTTCGGAAAATTTTAAAAAAGAAATTAAATAAAAATAAATAATAGTATTTTAAATGTAATATTTTTATTTGATTAAGGGTATCAGTATAATCAATCATCGTAAGAGTGAACGTGAGAGCGACACATAGGAATCTGATTTCTCAAATAATATTATAGAGATTGAATAAATTAGAAAATATTCCTTTAACAATAATACAAATAATTTTCATATTTTTAATTAAAATTAAAACATAATGGCATTGTTGTAAATATTTTTAAAAGCAAAGGGGATTTAAAAAAATGTCTTATATGTTTTAATAGTACAGTCACAGATGTTTTCACTGTGTGTTCTCAATTAATAGTATGTAAGCTAAAAAAACTTAATTAGAGACCTAAACCTATTTGCAAAGTTCATAAATTAAGTTCATAGACTCTGATGGTGTACTTGAATATAGTCAAGGGTTTGTTGCATTGTTTGCTGCTAAGCTTGAGATCATGGAACCATGTTACACTGTCAAGGATAGGTGTGTAAAACCTAACCAATTTGATTTTGTAACTTTGTTTGGATTGGTTTATTGTTTGACTATTTCTCTGTTTTTTAAAAAATTATATTCGGCTATTAAAATAGTGTTAACATGGTTTTATGGCCATAAAATGGTGTTAACATGTGTAAGGATCAATGATGATTACTAACCTTATGTTTCTTGTCTAGGGACGCCTCATGTCGGAAAGGCGACCCTAGCGTTGGCCTAGGCTAGATTGTTCTTCCTCATCGCTTCACCACTTGAGGCGCTATTTTTAACACATGTTAGGTTTTCAAAGTGAGTGCCGACAATGATATTGTTTCTTTTTAGTCAAGTTGAATGATTCTGTCAACAATGCCTCAGGCAAAAAAAAAAAAGGTTTTGTATTACTGTTTATGTTAGTAGCAATAAGAAAATATTGATGGTGTCAAAGTATTATATATGTTAGTCGTTGAGATTGCTCAATTTGCTGAAAAAATAATAAGAATGTCTATTGGAGGTATCAAAGTACTGTTATCGTAAATCTATTGGCTAGACTGAATCATTCATTTGACTAAAAAGATTGAGACTTTCTATATTAACGAAACAAATGCTATATAACCTATAGCTCATATGATCCTCTCTCTCTTCATCACCCTGCTTCGTTGTGTGAGTTCAGGAGAACCATTCAACAAACATCGTGGGGGGTCTGGGTGCATCTCACATGGTAAACATATTTGAAACTTCAACAGTATTTTTATTAACATAAACACATCAGGTATTTGCTATGATTGGCTCTCTGATTTTGTCTATCGTTTGACTCAGCTTTAATAATACCACTGACAACTAAATTTTGCAACTTGCAAACAGAACTCAACTGCTATTAAAATGCGACAAAGTGGAAAGACATATGCATATACTAACCCAAAGCATAAACATGAGAATGGCCGAGAAGATTTCCTTATTGATCTTCTTGTTTGTCCTCAGTAGCAGAATTACTGTTGTTTCTTCACAACTATGCGATGGCACTGGGTCTTTTGGAGAAGGTAGCCCATATGCTATTAACCGCGAAAAAATCCTCTCATCTCTTGCTGCTAATGTGAAGATGCCCAACGGTTTCTACAACGGTTCGAAGGGAGATCGTCCTGACTCTCCTGACCGAGTATATGCAATGGCAATGTGCATAGATGGGAGTGACCCAGAGGTATGCTCGGAATGTCTCAGGGTTGCGACTAACTTGTTAATACACAACTGTAATAACGAGAGTGAAGGATTTATATGGTTTCCGTATAAAGCCCTTTGTTTTGCACGCTTCTCTAACCGTTCGTTTGTTGGAACCCATGATACGCACCTGCTTTATTCGGAGCACAGCATTGGGTTATCGAGGTTAACAGAGTTTGAAGAAAACTTTAGCAATTTAACAGTTGGTTTGATAGCTGAAATTTCTAGTGGAAAAAAAGCTTCAACTAAAGTGGAGGCCTTGACAAAGTTCCAGTTACACGCATTAATGCTATGCACTCTGGATCTAAATTCAACTGAGTGTTCGGCCTGTCTTCGAGAAAGTGTTGGTGCTTATCATAAGGATGAATACCTCATTCGGAGGCAAGGAGGCGTCATTGCATATCCAAGCTGTTTCTTCCGGTGGGATTCGTATCCCTTCAGCGGAGGTTTCAATCGAAGTAAGTCGTCACACTACAAAAAGATAAAATAAAATAAAAACATTCCAAGAACTTCTCAAAACCTATAATTTTTTTTTATATATTTGAAACTGTAGATTCAATCACTGGATGATAAAGTTTCTTCTTCTATACTAGGTAGCAACAAAACCTCAACGGTAATGTTTGTGGCGGTTGTTGTTCCCATCGTCGCTATCTGCTGTATACTGTTTGCTCTAGTGGTAATACTAGTTATCAGAAGGAGAAGGTCTAACCCACCGCCTGACTTTGCAAGTAAGTTGATTCATGTTTTTCCTCATCATGTTCTTTTTTAATTGCTTTCATAAAAGAAACAAGACATATACTGCTTGATCTGGAGAACGAATATGAGTTTTGGATAGAAATAATGACCTCATTGCTCATGTCAATTGCTCTATCTCCGTGTAACTTTTTACCATATAGCCAATGATTATAAGGTTGAGCTTAGAAGATGTTCTGGTGGATGACATCTAAAAGTTAATAGTGGTACACGTGTTGCAGATGTACCTAAAAACTCACTGCAATACGATTTGAAAACGATTGAAGCTGCAACGTGCACATTTTCCAAGAGAAACATGCTCGGTGAAGGTGGATTTGGAGAAGTTTTTAAGGTGATCTTCTTCTTTTTCCACCTTTGATATTTCTCTTTTAACTGTGTGCATGTGATTTACTAATTTATCTACCCTCCATATAATTTGTAGGGTTCACTTCAAGATGGGTCACAAATTGCGGTGAAAAGGCTGTCTAAAGAATCAGCACAAGGTGTACAAGAGTTCAAGAATGAGACTAGTCTCGTCGCAAAGCTTCAGCACAGAAATTTGGTTGGAGTTCTCGGGTTTTGTATGGAAGGAGAAGAAAAGATACTCATTTACGAGTTTGTTCCCAACAAAAGCCTCGACCAGTTCTTGTTTGGTATTTTACATATAACACTCAGATTAACCTTGTGAAGTTATAATGATTATTATTATGTTGCAGTTCTTGAAACTTAGGTTTTTAATATCATAGTTAATGACACTTGTATAGAACCTACAAAGCAAAGCCAGCTTGATTGGGCTAAAAGGTACAAGATTATTCTCGGGACTGCTAGGGGAATCCTATATCTTCATCATGACTCGCCTCTCAAAATCATACACCGTGACCTCAAAGCTAGTAACATCCTCTTAGATGCTGAAATGGAACCCAAAGTCGCAGATTTTGGAATGGCTAGGATTTTAAAGATGGATCAATCTCGAGCCGATACAAGGAGAGTCGTTGGAACCCAGTAATATTCTCTTTTTCCCCTTTATCTCCTATTAATTTCTGACATTCTGTGAACTTTTTTGTCAACGGTAAACTCAATATATTTATTTGTTTTTGTATCAGCGGCTACATTTCTCCAGAGTATTTGATGCATGGGCAATTCTCCAGGAAATCTGATATATTTAGTTTTGGAGTTTTGGTTCTCGAGATTATTAGTGGAAAAAGAAACAGCAACTTCCACGAGATTGACGGTTCCGGAAAGAGTTTGGTCACACATGTGAGCACAAAGATTTAACATTTCTTGAATCTGTAGCCTTTTTTATTTCCAAGGTTTAACTGATTGTTCATTGTTTGGTAGGCTTGGAAGCATTGGAGGAACGGGTCACCACTAGAACTAGTGGATGCGGAAATAGGAAAGAACTATCAGAGTAATGAAGTAGTCAGATGCATCCATATTGCGCTATTATGTGTTCAAGCTGATCCAGATGACCGTCCAGATATTTCCGAAATTATCTCGATGCTCACCAGTAACTCGATCATTTTACAGCTTCCCCAGTCACCAGTATATGAGGGTTCAGAGATGGGTCTACCTCCGATTAAATCTGTTCCTGTTTCTGTAAATGATTCATTGATAAATGAGTTGGTTCCTCGTTGAAGATGGCAGATCATTTTTTTTTTAAATGATGGTTGGTTGGAAAAGGCAGATGATGTTTCTATGTTTTATTTTACAAATGTTGTGTATATGATCTTCGCGTGTCACAAGGAAACTCTGTTTTGAAGATGAGCCAATTGTGTATAATTGTAACCGGTTTCTATTTAGTTTACCACTGAAATAGAAAACCAAAAGAAAATTTTACTGTTTGCTCACTTTGCTTCCCTCGTCTATCTTTTGTTGTGTATTGAAAATATTTTACTTTGGTGGTTGAGATTTATGATTAAGGTTTTTAGTTGCTTAATTTTCCACAGTTATAATATTATTCTATCTGTTCTTAGGTCCATATTATTGGTAAAACTAGTATAGTAGCTTTCATCATTATCAGAGTGGGGTCTCTTTTTTATTTCTTGTCGTTTTGTTTGACCAGCTTGGAGGTTCCGCAGAACTCAACTAATCTGTCATTTTCTAATCTTTTCTCAATGATGATAAATCAGCAGACAAAAGTCCACACAGTATTTGAAGTTGACCTTCTCTAACTTCTAACAATTTAACTCATAAACAGCCTTTGGTTTTGATCTTGAGAGTATGAAGCTCAAGACTTCCTTTTTACCGGTGTTCTTAGTTTCCCTCGTAGCCTTAGATTCTCTTTCTGCACAAGAGATCTGCTTCAATGGATTCTTTAAACCCAACTCTACTTACGACTTAAACCGTCGTCAACTCCTCTCTTCTCTTGCTTCTAATGTCACATCTAACAACGGTTTCTTCAGCTCCTCGATCGGTCAAACCCCCAACAGAGTGTTCATCATTGGCATGTGTATCCCTGGAACCAAACCAGAGACTTGTTCAGATTGCATCAAAGGCGCATCAGACCGCTTATCGCAAAGCTGTCCTAACCAGACAGAAGCTTATACATGGCCAGATTGTTGCATGGTACGTTATTCCAACGTTTCCTTCTCCGGATCACTCCTCATGGAACCATCACAAGCTCTGTACAACACTGGAGATATCGGAGATACTGATGCTAATATGACGGTGTTCGATAGAGTCTATGATGAGTTAATGATCCGTACAATTACTGCAGCTTCAAACGGATCATCATCCTTTGAGCAAAAGTATTTCGCAGCTGAGGTCGCTTCGTTGACCAACTTAGAAACTATGTACGCAATGATGCAATGTACGCCTGATGTTTCTTCAGGGGACTGTGAGTTTTGTCTCGAGAAAAGCGTCGGCGAGTATTCTTCTTGTTGTCGCGGTAAACAAGGTGGTGCGGTTATAAGACCGAGTTGCTTTTTCCGGTGGGATTTGTATCCTTATGCTGGAGCTTTTGATAATGTTACATTGCCACCGGCTCGACCGCAGGCTTCATCTCCGCCACCGCCTTCTTTGAGTCCTCCCGTAAGCGATACGGCAAATACAACCGGCAAAGGTAGAACTTCTTTATATTATTTGTAACAAGAATGTGTGGAAAAGTCAAGTGGACTCTTCTCATTTGCCGTTTTTGTTGGTGATTTCTTTTTTTTTGTAGATCGAAAGATTATTTCAACAGGTATTATTGTGGCAATTGTTGTCCCTGCCGTCATTATGTTGGTACTACTAGTTGTAGGATTCATGGTTTGCAGGAAAAGGAAGTTATACCAAACAAATGAAGTTCGAGGTTGGTTCTCCATGTACCAATCAACTGCTTAACTGTTTTATTTTACAGATTCTTGAAAAAGAAATTAGATGTTAAGAAAGATCTTTTTTTCGCTTTCTTTGTGCAGCTGGTGATGAGATCACAACAACACGCTCACTGCAATTTAGTTTTAAAATGATTAAAGATGCAACTGATACGTTTGCAGACAGTAATCTGATTGGCCGAGGTGGATTTGGTGAAGTTTACAAGGTAATAAGTGGTTTCTCAGCGTGATTTGTTATTTCCCTTTCTGAAATGCAACATTTGATTTATATTTTTTTATAGGGAACTCTTTCAACTGGAACTGAAGTAGCTGTGAAGAGACTATCGAAATCATCAGGACAGGGTGCTCATGAGTTCAAGAACGAAGCCGTTCTTGTGACAAAGCTTCAGCATAGGAATCTGGTTAGGCTTCTAGGCTTCTGTTTGGAAGGAGAAGAAAAGATACTTGTCTACGAATTTGTACCGAACAAAAGCCTCGACTATTTTCTCTTTGGTATGATATATGAACTTATGTACTAATTAATTTTAAGTGCTGTTATAGCTAAATATATCATATGTATGCAATGAACATGCAGATCTTGCAAAGCAAAGCGAACTAGACTGGACAAGACGTTACAACATTATTGGAGGGATTTCTCGAGGGATCCTATATCTTCATCAAGATTCACGGCTTACAATCATACACCGTGATCTCAAGGCGAGTAACATTCTCTTAGATGCTGATATGAATCCCAAGATTGCAGATTTTGGCATGGCAAGGATTTTTGGAGTTGATCAAAGTCAAGCCGACACAAGAAGAATTGTTGGAACATAGTAAACTTTCTTGCTCAAATTGATGATATGAACTTTATTGGTGGTCGATTTGTTATCAATAGGCTAAAAAGGTGTATAACATATTTTTGCAGTGGTTATATGTCTCCGGAATACGCGATGCGTGGCAATTTCTCCATGAAATCTGATGTCTATAGCTTTGGAATTTTGATTCTGGAGGTCATAAGTGGCAAAAAGATTAGCAGTTTCAACCACACTGGTGACTCTGGTGGCAATTTGGTCGCACATGTGAGTATTGATCTTTGAAGTTACATTTGTCTATATGATTAAGCCATATGATTTCATTTACTTGATCACTTGTATTAGGCTTGGAGGCTTTGGAGAAACGGATCACCATTAGATCTTATAGATCCTACAATAGGAGAGAGTTATCAAAGCACTGAGGCTACTAGATGCATCCATATTGCACTATTATGCATTCAAGAAGATCCTGCAGATCGTCCATTGTTGCCAGAAATCATTGTGATGCTCACTAGTAGCACAACTACTTTACCTGTGCCTAGAGCACCAGGATTTTGCCTCCCAAGCAGGCATGAACTAGACACTGATGGCTTGGAGTCTACCCAATCTACAAGCAGGTCTATTACTGGTTCTATCAATGATGCATCGATTACAGATTTCTATCCTCGTTGAAGAAGTTTTTTTTTTTTTTGATATTTGAAATGTAATGAATTGGAAGTATATATCAAATATTCTCTAGTTCTTGTCTCTGTTTTACTTTTATCTGACATAAACAGTAATATATCATATACATGTTACATATACATATATTTCTACAACAAGAAATATGTACTGAGCATATTTTCTGTATTAAGAATTGGTTCAGACATAAGGTTACAACATCAGACATAGGAGCATCATCTTCAACGAGGATATATGTTGGTGATAGATGCATCATCACTACATTTCAAATGACTTGGATAAGGTGCTGGCTCCGCCCCTGCTTGGTACCTAAAAAGGATAATTGTTGATAAAGACCAAAAAGTGATAGTGATGAAACAGAAGCTAAAAGATAAGGAAAGACTTTTATTTATTCTAGCAATATCTAAGAATAACGATTTCTTGATTCATTTAGTCGTAGCAAACAAATAAAAGTTTCAAACCTTTCAAACTAAATGCAACTTAACTCTTACATTAAACGGTTATTTGTCAAAATCATAAAAAAAGGTATTTATCTAACTTCAAAGTAATAACAATAAATAGAAATAATAGAGTTATTCTATTCCAAATTCTGCAGGATCCATAATGAAACAAAAATCCATTGACAACTGATATATCCCCATAATCGAAGTTTTACAATTATTTTCATAAATTAGTTTTCATATTGTCCGATTTCATACCTAAAACCCTAAATAAACTTTCTTCACTCAGGTTTCTTGGTGGCTTCAGGATTGTTGTCAGCATTTGAGTCATTGGTTGTCTTCAAGGAGTCTTATGTCGCTTTCTTCTCAGCTTCAGGAGGACTGGTTAAATTCTTCTCAACGTCCTCACTCCTTGTACCTTAGGCAGGTTGTTCAGTATCTACAGCTAGAGGATATTACCTCATCCCTTGAGGTGTACCAGGAATTTCCACAGGCAATACACTCCAACTAAATGCATAAAAAACCAGAATGTGATTATTATGATCCATGAATATGCATAAGATCGTGCCGAGAATAGATGACTTAATATTGAAAAGCAAAAGAACCTGATAGCGATCTCGATGCCCAGCTTGAACGATATGTCTCAGGCCAACTTTAATATGACTGCATCTCGAGCATCTTACATCAGTCATCTGCATGAAAAGCCAACACATGGCATGGTCAAAGACATTCTCCAACACAAATCCAAGAAACTGGATAAAACTTTGGCTGTCATAAATGAAAAAACCTGCATTCGTTCCGCATCATCAGGCTCATTCTTCTCTGTTTCCTCATTAGTTAGACCCACCTGAATCCCATAAAAAAAACAAATCTTATTAGTTTAAAGTTTAAGAAATAATCATTACTATTTACCCATTATAGCAGAAAGCAAGATTAAGATTAATCTGTTTACAAACATGATAGTATAACAATTCCCTAACCTTTAACTCAGTGGGTGACATGTTCGAAATCTTTTCAGGTTCTAACTCGCCACTGAGCAGTCGTTTAGCCAGCAGTGCAGTGTTCTACAGACAAAACAAAATGGAACTATTTTTCAATGATCAGAAAGGCATACAAATTTTAGCATGTCATATAAGAATGTCACATTCAATTCATAGATCAACAACGGTTAAGAATATGGAGCATACGTGCAGAGATAATCATGAAATGGCATGAGTGCGGATTCTAACCTTCAGATTGAATGCTAATGTCCTTATCCTTTGATTGTATTTAGAATAGTCTGATGCATAAGAAACATTTATAGCCAGCTCAAGGGCACACACGGGAGAAACAGCAGCATCTGGCCAGAGAAAGCTCTCATCCTATCAAGCAGTTTAAACAAAAGGGTTAATGAAAGGTGAGTGCGTGAAAATAGAGACTATTTGGAACTCACATTTGCTTCATCACCAGCATTAAAGCATATGCTCTGGACTGCTTCCAGAAGCTTCGCCAAACATTCGTTACGATGAGAATTATCTGTTAGTGAATCAAACTTGTCTAAGATAGAATGATACTCTGATGAAATAGGAAACACATCTTTGTCCTTTCTAAGATCAACATGAAGTCTTTTTAATTTCCCGGAAAATCTTTTAGCCTTCTCTACATCTTCTTCAATTTCAAGGTCAGGAAAATCACCCAATCGCGCCAATGACTTATCCACAAAGAGGTTAATTTCACGTTGTTTTGCAACTTCATAATCCTTGTCAGTCAACTTCCACAGCTTCTTATCAACCGCATCATACACCTTTCGCACGATAAAACCTCTGCCACTCGGAAGTTGCTTATATGCTGGAACAAAATTCACCACGCATCTTTGCATCACTGATTCTGCTGGGACCTCATCACGATGGAAACTGTAGAAACGTCCACGTGTATCATTTACTACCCAGTTTCCACCATCCTTTTTCTTTGCATCTTCTTGACGATAAAACCATTGTACCAGAATCATCATCCTTCCATCTTGTTTTTTGGTAATATCCTACCCCAAAAAAAAACAAGTGAAATGGATGA
Source organism: Brassica rapa (assembly GCF_000309985.2). Lineage (NCBI taxonomy): Eukaryota > Viridiplantae > Streptophyta > Magnoliopsida > Brassicales > Brassicaceae > Brassica > Brassica rapa. Next base: position 18,365,342 of record NC_024803.2, on the reverse strand, counting down.
TATATAAAACAAGATTCAAGAGGCCATATGCGATTTATTAAATATTTCAACTAATTTTTTTTTACAAATTTGAAGGCCTAAATTTTTTTTTTTTTGAGCCTCTCTATGTAATTTTTTTCAAAATTTTGGGATGCTTAAGGTTGATGTTTCATTTGGCTTTACCCAAGACCAGCAAATACAAAAATTCAGTACCTTGATAATGGCAACATAAGGCTCAAGACTATTGTCTTCTGGATGCAACAGCACCGAATCCTCCTGTGCAATAAAGGAATGTCAGAGAGGCTAGAAACAAAGCATATCTTCTTTCGACTGATCAAAAAAAAAGAAAAAAGAAACAAGGCATTCAGGTGCAAAGGGAAAGCATGATGTAACTCACCAGCTCGTATCTGTTACCGCCGTATTCGAACTGCCCGTAATGGGTTCCTTTACCCGTAACTTTAACCGGCTCACCAACCGGTTTCGCGTCATCGGGCTTCAATTCCTTCGGCGGCGTTTCTTCGTCATCTTTCTTTCTCTTGCTCTCTGTCTCCTCCTCTTCCCCATCAGACTCTTTGTTCAGGATCACCTTCTTGCGTTTCCTCATTTTTCCCTCCATTGTTTCCTCAGGTCTCCTTGAGTTCTGTCCCTGAGACCTCGTCTTCGCTAGAGAGTCCTCTTCGTCGTCACTCGAGTACACCTGAGCAAACCTCCGACACGACACCATCTTTCTTCCTCCTCCCTGCGTGAATAAGAGAGCAGAGACAATTAAATAGATGTATTGTTGTTTTGTCAATATGATAGAACGTAGTATGTATATTCACACACCTTCTTAACTTTTGGATCTTCCAAAGAGGTTTGATACATACATATATTTACTAACTTACAGTTTTATAAGACTAGATTTATTTTATTACCTAATTATCTTTAAAGACTTTTATGGTCAACCTATTTTATTACTTTAGTATCTTAGTCTCATTTTGACAAGTTTATGTGAAAATTAATATTAATTTAGTTACATTTTTGACCAAATTTAAGCAGAAGTTTATTTTATTGCCAAATTTAGCAAAAATAATTTTTTTTTAAATTTAGCTATTAATTTTCGAAAATTATTATTTGCTTAAATGTTTGTTTGCAAAAATTATTTTCAATTAAATTATCAGTTTACATAAATATTTAGCTAAACTGTAGTTCGATACAAAAATATTGTAAGATTTCATAACATAATCACAAAATTTAATATTCTTAATTTTATATTAGTTAAAACATATTTTATAGGTTCAAAAATAAAATTATTTCCAAAAAATTGGTCAAGTTTATCATTTTGGGATATCTTTTTAAGAAAATCAGAATGGTCAAATTATTATTTAGGAAAGTTTAATTTATTAACAAAACTAAGATTGGGAAAAGTATTTAAGAAAAATGGTCAACTTTCTAATTTAGGATATCTTATTAATAAAAATAAAATTTGTCAAGCTAATAAATAAAAGAAAAGGTAATCAGTAAACTACGTACTATGTTTGTACGTAAAGATTAGTATTTTAGTTCCTTAAAGATTGAGTAGTTTGCATAAAACACTGTCAAGACTTGTATTTTTCACAATAGGAAGTTAATTAATAATTCATGATATATACTTAAGTGGTTTGTGCTTGTTTAGTAATTTTTCTTTTGTACCTTTTTCAGATAAAAATCGTTAAGGTGCTTCCTCAATTATTTAAATATATTTAAATAGATTTGTACACAAATAAAATATTTAAAAGTTAAGAAACAAACATATATCCAAATGAGATGTTAGACCATCTCCAATGGTTCACTCTCTTTTTCACTCTAAAGTAGAATAACTCTATAATAAAATTGAGTTATATTTCAATAGTATTCTATTTTAAAGTGAAAAATAGAGAGGTGAATAAAAAATAAACAAATTAATCTAGTAAACTCGTTTTCACTCTATTATATATAAAAAATATAATGAACTATTGGGTCATTTTTATTTTAATGTATATTTAAGAATGAAACATAGAGTAAGATTGGGATTTCCTCGCGACACATAGTGCCGGTAGAACACTTTTGGATGGCCTAAGAAAATTTTAACATTTTTAATATTTTTATCTAGTATCATATATTTTTATAATATAATATATATCGTATTAAAATTCCATACACTAGTTCAACTCGATAAAATAACTTAATTAAGTCGACGTATAGCGTTAACCAAAATTATAAACTATGTTTACACATACAGGATATATCAGTGTTGTTACTACCTCTATCCTATATTTTGAGTATTTTATTAAGTTAAGTATGTGTTTTGAATTATTTTGGTGTTATTTGGTAGTTTTACAGGTTTAAAGTCTACTTAGAACGATATAGTTTGAACTGGATACAAAAAAACAAAAAACAAAAGATGTAAAATGTGTCAGAAATTGAAGGAAGATTTTCTACATTGAGATTGAGCTCAGTTTGGAAAAAGATAGAGAATTGACTTCTCTTTCCAATACCACCGGGGGAGGTCGATCTATCGGTTAGATCGAAAGTTATGAAAACTGGACTATTTGCCAATTTAATACGAGAATTTTTTTTTTTAGATTTTCTTATTTTCGGTTTGATTTGTCCTAAAATTTGATGATTACGTATTTTGGCCTATATCTACTATTTTGAGTCGTTTTTAGGTCCAGACTTTTAAGCTTTTAAAGTTGTGAAGAGACAAAAGAATCTTTTTGAACCTTGTTTTTGTCTCTTTATTCCAATTATGCATATTCTATCATTGATCTTGTGTTATTTGGTTATGTTGAGTAGCATTATAGTTAGATTTTAGGGTTTCAAAGGAATCTAAGAGAATGAATTTTAGGATTGTTTGATTAGATAATATGCGTTACAGTTCTTCACTTGGATTGTTTTTAATGTTTGAACTTATTGATCACCTAATTCATGATCTTAGGTTATCTGAATGCAGTGTGAGCTGATTTGATTGCTTGAAAATATTTCATGTGAGCAAGGTGTTCTTAACCAACAGAGATTGATGCTATTGCGCTTTGTGGACCTATCGAAACTCAAACCTGATGCATGTTCAATCTCTTAGGTTCAATGGGAGTTAGTTCTCTAAGTTATTAGACATAGTAACTGGAGCCACAATAGTGGGAAGTTTATACATTCGTTTTAGAATGGTGCTTAGTTGATTTTTTTCATAAATTGTATACATTCATAATCAGATTTCATGTGATTTCCCTAAAGCATGACGCTCTTATTTCATTGTTTATATCTGCATATTTATTTTCTGCTTACTTTAAGGAAAACCAAAATCCCTTTTTGCCCTAACTTGACTCTATTATCACAGACTTATTGTCAAATCTTGGTCTTAGTTGATTTTCTTCCTTCTATACTATTGTGATTTGATGTGCACTAAAACTCTAAGTTAATAATCTATACTATTAAAAGGGAATCACTCCTAAAAAATCTACTTAAACAAGGTTGTTGGACCATTTCATTAGACTTAACTATTTATTTGGTCTTAACTTATATTTCTCTAACTATATAAATACTTTACATAATTTAAATGAATTCATTTATTATTTTCTCAAAATCTATTATATAATTGCTAACAATAAATCCATATGAATATATGATAGATTATTCAAATGTGATCATTACCACATATAATTCTATTAATAATATAATTTTTAATGGTTTATTTATGTTTAATAGGTTATATAATTTGTATTTTAAAATTTTAAGTACTCATTTGGTCCTTACTTTCGTCTCTATTTTTTCTATGCTCGATTATTTATGAAATTCAGATTAATTTTGAGTTTTTTTTTTCAGTTTGGTACGGTTTAGTGCACTCGGGTAAATGTATTCAAACCTATACATTATCTCTTATATAAAAAGAATTTATTTAATTTCAAAAGTAAACATGCGCTTTCTAAACGCGGATCAAAATCTAGTACACTATTAAAAATTAATATGAACAATTCAGATTAAAATAAGTTCACTCGTTATGGCCAAGGGACGCTCTCAAACAAAATAAAACTAAACGATGGAGAGAAATCGATCCTTTAAGACATAGTTTTTAGGAAATACTAGAATTATTGCAAGGATGGAGAGAAATACTAGCTTTTGCATTATTAAACAAAGACTATTATACTTTTAAAGTTTTAATTGGTTTACGGTTGGCTTAACTCTCCACAAAACCATATAAAATGAAACAGTTTAGATTAGAGATTTAGAGGTCAGGAAGATCACCCAATCGCGCCAATGACTTATCCACAAAGAGGTCAATTTCACGTTGTTTTGCAACTGCATAATCCATATCAGTCAACTTCCACAGCTTCTTAGCTACCGTATCATACACCTCTCGCACAATAAAACCTGTGCCTCTCGGAAGTTGCTTATGAGCTGGAACAAAATTCACCACGCATCTTTCAATCACTGATTCTGCTGGGACCTCATCACGATGGAAACTGTAGAAAAGTTCATGTGTATCATTTACTACCCAGTTTCCACCATCCATTTTCTTTGCATCTTCTTGACGATAAAACCATTGTCCCAGAATCATCATCCTTCCATCTTGTTTTTTGGTAATATCCTACCCAAGAAAACAAGTGAAATGGATGATACAACAAGATTTAAGAGGCCATAGGTGATTTATTAAACATTTCAACTAATTTTTTTTTTTTTACAAATTTGCAAGCGTAAATTATTTTTCTTTTTGGCATGTCTATGTAATTTACTTCAAAATTTTAGGGTGCCTAAGATCAGTGTTTCATTTGGGTTTGTCCAAGACCAGCGCTGAGCATATACAAAAATTCAGTACCTTGATAATGGCAACATAAGGCTCAAGACTATTGTCTTCTGGATGCAACAGCACCGAATCCTCCTGTGCAATAAAGGAATGTCAGAGAGAGGCTAGAAACAAAGCATTCAGGTGCAAAGGGAAAGCATGATGTATCTCACCAGCTCGTATCTGTTGCCGCCGTATTCGAACTGCCAGTAATGGGTTCCTCTACCCGTAACTTTAACCGGCTCACCAACCGGTTTCGCGTCATCGGGCTCTAATTCCTCCGGCGGCGTTTCTTCGTCATCTTTCTTTCTCTTCCTCTCTGTCTCCTCCTCTTCCCCATCAGACTCTTCGTTCAGGCTCACCTTCTCACGCTTCATCATTTTTCCCTCCATTGTTTCCTCAGGTCTCCTTGAGTTCTGTCCCTGAGACCTCGTCTTCGCTAGGGAGTCCTCTTCGTCGTCACTCGAGGACACCTGAGCAAACCTCCCACAAGACACCATCTTTCTTCCTCCTCCCTGCGTGAATAAGAGAACAGAGACAATTAATAAGATATATATTGTTGTTTTGTCAATATGATAGAACATAGTATGTATCTTCACACACCTTCTTAACTTTTGGGTTTTACAAAGAGGTTAGATACATGCATATATATACTAACTTACAGTTTTATAAGCCTAGATTTATTTTATTGCTTGATTATCTTTGAGGATTTTTATGATCATTTTGAGATATCTTTCTAATAAAATAAGATGGTCAAATTTATTAGTTAGGAAGTTTTATTAAAATGGTCAACATTCTCATTTAGGATATCTTACTAATTTAATAAAATATTTTTTTTCAAATTAATAAATAAAATAAAAGGTAATCAGTACACTACGATGTTTATAAATAAAGGTTATTATTTTAGTTGCATTTTATTTATTAAAATATAAGCCGTGACTTTTTTCATGTTTGATTTTTAATTTGGACCATCTTTTAATTTTTTTATTAAATATATTTTATTAATACTAACAATATATGTAATCTTTGAACTAATTTAATCATAATATCTTTTGATATAATTTCATTTTAAATATAAATATATTTATTAAAAAAATATAACAAATCTGTTCAAAACGATTTTAACAAGATCTTAATTTTTATAAATTATATTTAAATATTTTCACTAATTTTGAAATTAGTTTTGAAATATATTATACATTAATTTATTCAGTTATCATTTACAAAATGAAAAATAAAAATTATATCCTATTTTTATTTATAATGTAATCATAATAAATCATACTAAAATAAAAATATTATATTGAGCTAAATATGATAAAATTTTATTAAATTGATAAATTTATATATTTTATTTTCATAAATATAAAATATTTGTGTTCAAAAATAAAAATATAATACATTAGTACGACAGGTTAACATTAGCAAATTATATAATACGTATAAAATTAACATATATTTCACTAAAACCAATTCCTCCAAATAAGAATGAATTGCATGAAAAGCAGTTAATAACTTGAAAATTTGCAAAAATGGAAGAACAATAATAAGTGGAGAGAGATAAGGGTAAAATGACGTTGTTATCCTTGCTCTTTGCAATCAGAGATCTTAAATTATTTTAGACGGCTAACAAATATGTTTCTAGTCTATAAATTAGTTTAACCGACTAATAAACATATGTTTTTTATTCATCTTCCTCTGTGACTTTGCATGGTTATATTCCAATTTATCCAGATATTTTACATATTAAATGATTATTATGTTAGTGACTGGCTAACTAAAAATAAATATCCGGATACTATTATTTTTAGTTGGGTTTTTTTACCAGTAGTCGACTATCAGTATATACTCAAACTCTAAAAGTTAAGTAATGTATATCAATTATCCGAATATCAGAATTGTTAGTTGCAATTTCGATCAATAGTCGGTTAAAGGTATAATAACTTTCATTAAGAGCCATAAGAACCTTAGAAGCAATCATAGCATATTTTAAGATTTTAGGAGAAGATTGATGAAAAATCTGCTTATTTGAAAGTTTTGGGGCCGAAATCGAAGAGTCACAAAGATCAGGCACCAAACGTGCAAAATCGCAAAGGGTAGAAAAGCTCAGATCTAACAAAACCCGAAAGCTTGCTGGAATCAATCGGTTTGTGAATACCAGAAATTCTCGATCTGGCGTTCTCATCCTTAAACTTCAATTCTTCAGTCTTGTATGCTGCAAATCGATAGAGTTGAGGTGACTAATGCGCTCGATTCACCTCTCTTGACTCCGTCTGCAAACTCTCGAGCATGACGACACAGAGCCAAAGGTGCTACGTGTTGGTGATCCGACTCCGGTTCTGGCGACTCCATGAAACTCATGGTACGAGATGACAATGACGCAGCGACAAAGATGTTCAGAAGTCCCGCGGTGGCGCAGTCAAGAAAGAGCGGAAACTTTACCAAACAAAACAAATTAAGAACATTAAAATAAATTTAAGAAAAAACAATTAGATACATGTTACATATATAGTTATCCGGCTGTAGTTATTGTAGGGGTAATTCGACCATTATTAAAAAAAAACAGCTCAGCTCAAAAGGTGTTTTTTCTATTTTGCAAATTATACACTTATATTTGTATAGGGAAGCTAATTTCTCAAAATTAAATCTTTGAAGCTACTTTAATCTTGATATCTTTTCATCTTAAATATAAATATATTTATTTAAAAAAATATAACAAATCTGTTCAAAAAGATTTTAACAAGATCTTAATTTTTATAAATTATATTTAAATATTTTCACCAATTTTGAAATTAGTTTTGAAATATATTATACATTAATTTATTCAGTTATCTATTACAAAATGAAAAATAAATATTATATCCTATTTTTATTTATAATGTAATCATAATAAATCATACTAAAATAAAAATATTTTATTGAGCTAAATATGATAAAATTGTATTAAATTGATAAATTTATATATTTTATTTTCATAAGTATAAAATATTTGCGTTCAAAAATAAAAATATAATACATTACTACGACGGGTTAACATTAGCAAATTATAAAATACATATAAAATTAACAGATATTTCACTAAAACCAATTTCTCAAAACTAAACTTTGAAACTACTTTAGTCACGATATCTTTTCATTTTAAATATAAAAATATATGTATATATTATATTATATTTTTAAAATTTCTAATATTCTGTTGAAAAATACTTTTAACAATATGTTAACTTTATAAAAAATTATGTAAATATTTTCACTGATTTCGTAATTAGCAATTAACTATTATTATGCATCAATATATATTAATTTATTTTTTATAAAATGAAAAATTAAAATTATATCCTATTTTATCTACTCTATAATCATAATCATCATGTTAAAACACAATTATTATATTAAATTAAATATGATAAAAGTATATTAAATTTATAAATTATATTTCATAAATGTAAATTTATAAGCCTAGATTTATTTTATTGCTTAATTATCTTTAAGGAATTTTATGATGAATCTATTTTATTACTTTAGTATCTTAGTCTCATTTTGACAAGTTTATGTGAAAGTTAAAATTAAAATTAATTTAGTTACGTTTTTTTTAACAAAAGTTACGCTGAAGTTTATTTGATTTCCAAATTTTGCAAATTAAATTTGTTTGTAATTTCTTAGTTATTAATTTTTGAAAAAGTATTATTTATTTAAATGTTTGTTTAGAAAAAGTATTTTCAGTTATATTATAAATTTACAGAATGATCTAGCTAAAATGTAGTTCGATACAAAACAATATTGTAAGATTTTATAGCATAATTAAAAAAAAATTAATATTATTAATTTGATTTAATTTTATATTAGTTAAAAACATATTTTATTGGTTCAAAAATAAAATTATTTCCAAAACAATTGGTGAACTTTATCATTTTGGGATATCTATTTAAGAAATAAGAATGGTCAAATAATTATTTAGGAAACTTTATTTTGAAAACTAAGTTGGTCAAATTATTTAATAAAAATGGTCAACTTTCTCATCTAGGATATCTCATTTTGGGATATCTAATTTTTATTTTGTACCTTTTTCAGATAAAAATCGTTAAGGTGATTCATCAATTATTTAGATTAGGTTTTTTGTCTGCACCTGCGGACATAATAATTTTACAAATATTTATAATATATTGCACCTATATTCAAAAATAAATTTTTAAAACAAATTCTATATATATACAAAGTTTTTTCAGAAAAACCTAAATACTTGTTTATGTCAAATTACAATTAAAAACACTCATGCCTTTAATATATTAAATATCATATTCTATACATATCACAAAGTTTTTCAGTATAATAAAATTATCTTTTATCATATAAAATAAATTAAAAACTCTTACGTATAACTAAAATTATATACAATATATATAAAGATTAATCATTATTTTTAATTTTTAAATACATTTATGATGTAAAATAGTTTTTGGATAACACAATATAAAATTTTATATAATGATAATTATAAATGAATAAATTATTATTTTTATTCATATTTTATTATATATTAACAAATCTAATTATTTATTAAGGTTAATAATGATTTTATTAGACAATATAAATTATTTTTAGATAATCATAATTTTCAAATAATTTAAATTTGTTTTTTTATTTTAAATTAATGGTATATTAACAAATCATCTTATTCATTTAGGGTCTTAAAGACTTTAGCCGCTCTAACTTTCAACATGAGAGATCCATTGCAAAAATCACTTCGCAAATAATAGTATAGATAGATTTTAATAGATTTATACACAAATAAACTATTTAAAAGTTAGGAAACAAACATATTTCCAAATGAGATATTACAATAGACAGTGCCGGTATAACATTTTTGGATGGCTTAAGCAAAATTTTAATATATTTTTAATATTTTAATCTAGTATCATATATATTTATAATATAATATTAAAATTTCTTACACTAGTTCAGTTCGAAAAAATAACTTAATTAAGTCAACCGTACAATAACACGGCTAATCAAAATTATAAACTATGTTGTCTGCGTCATGTATATTAGTCAATATTGGGACTACCAACATTCATGTTTAGTAAAGTTTCTAGCTAATTGTGGAAGTCTTCTGCGTTAGTTTTTGTAAATTTGTTAAGTAATTTTAAGAGATGTTTATTTAATTTTCAAAAGTGTTAAGTAACTTCAAGAATATCAAGTATCATGGTTTAATGTGTCTTCTCAGATCATAAGATATACTTTTTACTTATGTATCTAATGAAAGTGTTCTAGCTTTGAACTTAATGTTTTTATCTTTTGTGAATTTGACTAAGTTTTCTTGAGAATTCTTCTCCTTTAGTTGTAATAAATTTGATTAATTTTTTTGTGTTTTTGTGTTTTGTTATTGAAGTTGTATCAACAACTTCAATTATGTCAAGTAATTTTTGCAAGATAATATTGTGGAAAATGAACATATTTACCAAACTTTTTCATTAATATCTCTTCAAATTTACAAAAAAAGTCACAACTAAAGGAGTACATATGCAAATCACAAAAAAGACCACAAACAAAACTATTAAGATCTTTCCTCTACAAAGACAAGCTTAGACTCCGCTTGATATGGAAGACGACCTCGTCAGAAGTCGTCTGGAAGACTTCTTTGAAGTCGTCTGGAAGACTTCTTTGAAGTCGTCTGGAAGACTTCTTTGAAGTCGACTGGAAGACTTCTTTGAAGTCGTCTGGAAGACTTCTTTGAAGTCGTCTGGAAAACTTCTTCTAGCGCATTATATTTTATAAGACTTCCGAGAAGACTTCCCATAGGTCTTCAAAAGTCTGATCCAGATCTGAAAAACATGTATATCAAACCCAAATCTGAAAAACCTGCATATTATATCAAAAAACGTTCAAATGACTTAAAAACAGAAAAAATAAGTGAAAAATTAGATAGAAATACTTTTATAGAACACACAAAGTACATATCCAAGTGGAAGATAAGAACCATCTGATTAAAAATCTGCAACAAAAAGATAGATTAGTGAAAGAGATTAGAGTGGGTTTGGAGAGTTTTAGTTTGGGAAAAGTGTATGAACTTTATGCAACAGGAGCTTACCAAATGAAAGAAAATCAGACATAAAAACTTAACAAAACGCTAAGATCTATTATGAAAGGGATACATGGGAGAAGACTCCGTCAGAAGACTTCTTAGAAGTCGTCTGGAAGACTTTTTGGAAGTCGTATGTAAGTCTTCTAGCCCAGAAGTCTTCCAAATCCGAAAAATCTGCATATCAAAATCCAGATCTGAAAAACATACATCTCCAAAAACGTTCAAATGACTTAAAACAGAGATTAGATATATCTACCTTTATAAAACACACAAAAAAAACATATCTAAAATTAATAAATCTACCTTTAAATGAGTGGAAGATGAGAAGCATGTGATGAAAAACCTGCAAAACAAGATAAACTAGTGAGAAAGACATGAGACAAAAACAATAAATTGATATAAAGTTTGATATTTATAAGTTCAAAGAGAGAGGTTAGAGAGTTTTATAATGAGGAACATACCATTTTTGTTGCAGCCATTTGAGAGGAGGAGAAAGAATGTGTAAATTTTTCTTTATATATGGAGACAAAAATTCCAATAAGGTTAAATATTTTCGATCATAAGACTTACTAGACGACTTACTTGTAAGTCGCCAAGAAGACTTCAATATTTTTAGCAGGAAACTAAAATATTTTTAGCGGGTTAGCAGACTTTCAGAGAAATCTTCTAATCGCCAGACGACTTACATGTTAGTCTTCTAGACTCTAAACATAACCCCTAAACTAAATTAACTAACTAAACACTTCATAAAATCAAATTAAACTTAAAAAGAATTTACTATACATAGAAATAATCACATGTAGGAACAAAATTAATTTTTCAAAAAAACATTTAAGTTTTCCAAAATCTAAACCTAAGAATACATACAATTCATCAACATATGTTGCCAAACCCTAGACCAAAGAATATCATGATTCACTACTTTCACTCATCTATGTTGAAAACAATTCAATTTTATTATATCTTAATTTATATCACTTAAAACTGTTTATAATTACATAATTTTTATTTTTCGCTTATCAAAATATGTTTTACAAAATTTATAAATTATTTTTAAGATCAACTATACCAGACGACTTTTGTGGAAGTCGTTCAGAAGACTTAATATAATCTCAGAAGACTTAACGGGCTATATTCGTAAAAATGAGTTCTGTTTTTTTTTGTTTGGTCACAAGAGGCTGGATGTAATTTCACAAAGTTTTTGGGTTACTTTTGCATTTGTTTCAAGTTTGGATATACTTTTGCAATCAAAATCAAGTTTTGAGTCATATTTGGTAAATCTCCATTTTCTATTTTTGCAAATTATATAGTTATATTTGTATAAGGAAGCTAATTTCTCAAAATTAAACCTTTGTAACTACTTTAATCATGATATCTTTTCATTTTAAATATAAATATAAATATATATATGTATATATTATATTATATTTTTAAAATTCTAATAATCTGTTGAAAAAATACTTTAACAATATGTTAATTTTAAAAACATTTATGTAAATATTTTCACTAATTTTGTAATTAGCAATTAACTATTATTATGCATCAATATATATTAAGTTATTGTTTATAAAATGAAAAATTAAAGTTATATCCCATTTTATCTACTCTATAATCATAATCATCATGTTAAACACTCAATTATTATATTAAATTAAATATGATAAAAGTATATTAAATTGATAAACTTATAAATTTTATTTCATAGATATAAACTATTTGTGTTAAAAATATATTATGATGACAGGCCTGCTTAAAAATTAGCAAACTATATCTAAAATTAATATATCTTAGACTTTTTTATATAAAATAATATATATTTAAAATACTGGTAAAAGGCAATCCTGCTTTGAAGGGAAAGTCGGGGTTTAGCAAAAATTAAATACAAAATAACTTTCAAATATGTTTTCTGATGAATATATTTATTTGTTTAATAACTAAATGCAAATTAACTAAATGCAAATACAATAAATAAATAAATAAATAAATATATATATATAATAAGAAGTGACAAATACATGTGACGGTTTTAAACAATAGATTAATTATAACATGTAAATTATAAAATTATTGTATTTGAAATAGTTATATAAATATTTAAGTATATGATTAACGTTAAAAATATATACTACCAATGATCTAAACAAATATCTGTGCATTAACCGGAATGAAAGTAGCTAGAGCTTGTCCATCGATATCTCATCTTCTCTTTGCAGATGACAGTCTCTTCTTTTGTAAGGCACAAAGGGAGGAGTCCCAAACCATTCACATGATTTTGAAGTAGTATTAAGCTGTATCAGGTCAACTAATAAATTTTCAAAAAAATTCAATTCAATTTAGACACAAAATTGAGGAATCCAGCCGACAGGAGTTGCGTGATATCTTACGAACACAAACGTTAGAAGGAATGGGATCTTACCTGGGACAACCTGAGAATCTCGGAGGTTTCAAGATTCAAGTTTTTGGGTTTATACAAGATTGCTTAAATAATAAGGTTAATGGTTGGACTTTTAACTTTTTACTAAAGGCGGAAAGGAAGTGATCATTAAATCAGTAGTTACGGCCTTACCAAATCATGTGATGTCCTGCTATCGTTTACCAAAAGTAACCGCAAAGAAACTGACGAGTGCGGTAGCACAATTCTGGTGGAGCCCAGGGGGAAGCACAAAAGTGATGCACTGAAAATCATGGGACAAATTATGTATAAATAAGGATGAAGGAGGTTTAGGTTTTAAAGATTTCACTGATTTTAACACGAAGATGCTTGGTAAGCAGTTATGGTTTCTAATAGAGAAACCAAATATCTTATTTGCTCGAGTTTTTAAAGGACGGTACTACAGGAATGCCTCACCCCTGGAACCGATTAGATCATATTCTCCGTCATATGGCTGGCAGAGTATTGTAGCTAGATCTCTGGTTAGCAAATGACTAATTAAAAGGGTGGGATAATGATCATCTATATCCGTATGGAACGATTCATGGCTCCCAACCACTCGCCCGAGACCAGCAAACAAAAATCAACATAACATTTACTTAGACCTTACAGTTGACTCTCTCATTAACTCAACTTCACGAAGTTGGAACTCATAGGCACTTCGGGTTTTGGTGGATCCCCATGATGTAAAAATCATAGAAAGTATACCACTGAGTAGGACTCATATGAGAGATAGGGATGGGTGGCATTTCACAAGAAATAGAAAATACACGGTTAAATCAAGATACGAAGTAGAACGAGTTTACACAGATAAGGAAACAACACCAATAATGTTGGGACATACAGTTGATATTGAAAGCGTTATGACGGAAAGTTTGGTGCCCACCAAAAATAAAGTATTTTTTATGGCAATTGATGTCAAGGTGTATATAAGCTAAGAAAAATCTGCAAGCAAGAGGGCTACAATGGGATATATGTTGTACCAGATGCGGAGCCTTCCAAGAATCAATAAACCATGTGTTTTTTGAATGCCCTCCAAGCATGTCAGGTCTGGGCTCTCTCATAGATACCATCAAACCCATCTATTTTTTCCACAGAAGCTCTCTTCACAAATATGGATCATTTATTCTGGAGAGTTTTTCCACAAATGGAGGATCATCAATTTGCATGGATTTTATGGTACATTTGGAAAGGAAGGAACAACAAAGTTTTCAGTAATCTGCACATTGATTCCATGGATACGCTCAAATTTGCGAAAACAGAATCAACACTTTGGACTGAAGCACAAGTTTTAACCACACAGAGGGCAGCACAACATATTTAAGCTATGAACTTACCATCAATTCCAGGGCGATGGTATTTTACAAATGGTTCTTGAAAATATAATGAGGTTTCTTTTAGGATAAGAGTGGTATACTACTTTAGAAGGTTTTGCTGATTTGATGGGAGTAAGAAATGTCAGGGCTAGTCTTTTCCCTCTTCATTCGGAGGTGGAGGCGCTAATTTGGGCAATTGAGTGTATGAGGAATTTGCGGTAGTTTCGGGTCACGTTTGCAACAGATTATTCTTAAAAAGTTTTCTCAGCTCTGAGATCATTCATCTATCGAGAATGCAGAATTTGAATGTGGATAGTCTAGCACGCAGTGTCTGAAAACAACATTCTTTCATCGTTCACACGGATGGGGAGCTACCTGTGTGGTTTAGAGAATCAGTATGAATCTGTTTTTAAGTTAATGACAAAAAAATCTGCATATAAAAGTAAAAACAAATAGTCGCGCGGTTGTGTGGGTCAAGATCTAGTAAGGATTAAACAAATCATGTTCGTTGCTTTCAAGTTTGCTTTCCTTTAACCATATAAAGTTCGTTCTTTTTTCTTTGTTCCTTTTAAGTTTTTTAAATTAAAATGCATAGGGAGAAAATAAAAATAAAAGGACATTATGGTCTGAATACTATCTAATACATCATATTCTAACCATAGTCTTTTTATAGTTATCTGATTCTTATGATTATCTGATGAATTATAATTTTTGTAACTAGATTTTGACCCGCGCTTCGAAAGCGCGGGTTTACTTTTATAAAAAATTTATATGGATTAGTATTTTGGGATTGTATATTATTATGTTACAAAGTATATATTACATCGAAGAAGGTAATTTGTTTAAGATTATATAATTTTAGTTTATTTGAGATTTTGTATCTACATTCTTATGTAACTTTCTCTTAGATCTGAGAGTTTTTTTCGGATCCAAAAAATACAACCGAACCAATCCAAAAATATACGTTTATCTTGGGTCTCGATACATGGTAAAATACCTATTGAGTATTTTTTTAGACATGCCGACCCGAGACCCGATTCGATACCCAAAGTATACTAAATATTTTGTTTATATTAGGTATATATGGATATTTCGGATATATGTTTTTGGTATTAGAGATATTTTTTTAACTTTCAGGATCGAGTTTTCGGTTATAGTTTCGAGTTTCAAGGAAAATTTTAAAAAAATTAAAATATATTTCACATATTCATATAACTTTGGTATTTGAATAATTTCGGATATATGTTTGGGATTTTGGGTATTTGTTTGGATTTTGAGTGTTTTCTTGGTTTTCGGATACTTCGGATTTTTAGTTCCTAAATATCGGCACCGAACCGGACCCGATACGTATCCAATTACATGTATTTTACAGGTATTTAAATTATCCGAAATTATCCCAACACGAAAGAAACTGATCCGAACCCAAACTAAAAAAATTTAAATATCTAATTTGGTTCAAATGTTTAAGACTCAAAAATTGAGAACCGAAAAGAACAGATTTGTACCTAACCCAAAAACCCAAATGCTCAAACTTATTCTCTCTCAGTATACTTTGTATGCTTTTTTTATAACAATTACATTTGTTGAATTGATGAGGCTTAAGATTTATTTGGTAGATTTTAGCTAATTTAATACTATAAATTTGTAGGGGTTTTAATATTTTTAAACTTATCTTAACGAATTTTTTTATTATTATTAATACTTTTTATTAAAATTAATGCAAAATCTATAATTTTTTTAAGAGATATTTTCTAAAGTGTTTTTTTATCAAATTGGATTTTTTAAATATTTGGACATATGTTTGACAATTTTGAATTGCATTGAAAATGCTAATATTTTCAGGGTTTAAAAGTTTAGAATTTGTTGATATGTAGTTGGCGTATATTATTAATAATAGAATACAAATAAACATGAGTAAGAGGTCTTCGTAACGTAAATATTGCAAAAGAAGTTAAATCAAGGATTAAAATGTTCATAACAAAATAAATAAATGGTTGTCGATTTTTCAAACATAAAAAAAAATCTATCAAGGTGTAAGTAATTAGTAGGAATTTTTTTTTTGAAATGTAATTAGTAGGAGATATTATTATGATTATGGGAGAATAATATTGCTTTAATTGTTGTTGTCGTATTCAATGTTTATGTATTACTATGGCTAATAACAATAATTTTGAACAATTTCAGAAAATAAAGGGAGGACCATTAATGAATAGGTGCAACAACATTTTGTTAGTAGATTTTTTAGGATTTCTTCCCTTTTAATAGTATTGATATAACATGTTAAAACAATTCAATACATTTGTAGGTCATATATAACAACGGTAATACAACAACTATTGTTAAAAGATAAATGTTTATGTATCGTTTAGATATAAAAACCCAAAAATTATTCGTTTAACTGATAATATATTTGTTAACGGAATGATAATTATTATTTATCTTTTCTTCACCACAACTTATGGACGTGGTGAATATTTTCATCTCATACATTTTGTCGGTTTAAGGATAGAGGGGGAAGCATTTAATGACCACTATTTTGTAACTGATTTTGTAGAAACTGACAAATTATTTATCAACTAACAACATCTATTTTATAACAAATTTGTAGCGGCTACCAAAATTTGAATCAGCTATGGACAACTATTTCATTACATCTTACTAATTATCATTTGCAGTAACCTATTTTGTAACATATAATCAAATATGTATTTAAAGAGGCGATTCACGACCAAAAACATCACAATGGAGAATCTGCAATGCCTTACCCATGGTTAAATTCAACAATGTCACATATCAACTCTACATGCCCAGGATTAATACGCCACAAATGAGACGTGGACAATAGAATGGATACGGTAATGGCTAGACATGTGTACTTGATCTTAATGTCCATGTCCTTCACTTTCCTCTTCTTCACCATTTCAATAACCAAGTCAACGATACAGAACTTCAGTGACAAGACAAGAACTTCATTCATCTACAAATCCTTTGATATTTCAAGACAAGAACCCTCTAAAAAGCAAGAACACTGAGAAACAAAATATAATTTGTGTATAGTTGCAAATTACTCTTAAATTTAACCAATTCAACAGATTTTTCTTTGGAAAGACACAATGACTTAACATTAAAAAATTTAACTGTTGGGAGTGGGAGGAGCCGCACGGACGCAAAGCCCCATTACCGCAAAATAAGACGCGGTCTCTTCCACTTGGGAAAATCTTAAGCTAAGCACCCTTCCTTATTGTGCAATGGAAGTTACTAGCTAAGGCCACTCATCTTATTGATCAAGAGTCGACCTCATCCAGGTAAGTATCTTTCAATGTTCGACCATTATCTTCTAATATACTAAGCCGAACAAAACCTCCCAAATGACTCATATCTGGCCCCTGCATATATGAATATTTTCTAACTCTTGTCCTCGACTTATCATGGTCAATGTCGTTGGAAAGTTAACTAAGTTAACTCTTGCCTATGCCCTGGACCGGGCCTGTGTGTTGGTCATACTTAAATCGATTCAAGTATGGTATTGCTAGTTGTCGCTCCGACGTGCCACTTTAACAAAACAGAAAGCACTCATCTATTTTGTGTCAGTATCCTGTCCCTTGCAATACCGAAAATTTAATTATCTAGTGGCTGGGACTCGAACCCAAGTGGCTTCACCTTATTGATCTTCAAGTTAATTACCACCGGGCCTGTGCTTTGGTCATACTCATGTCGATTCAAGTATGGTATTGCTAGCTGTCGCTCCGACCCAGCACCGGTTGTACCGCTTTAACAAAACAAAAAAATCACTCGCCTATTTTGTGTCAGTCCACTGTTCATGGCAATACTAAAAATTTAGTTCTCTAATGGTCGGGACTCGAACCCAGATGACTTCACCTTATTGAGCTTCAAGATAATTACCACCGGGCCACAAGCCCCGGTAATTTATTCTACATCTTTAAGTGTTATTTCAATGATTTTGTCATATTTTAAGGTGTTACATTACGTGATCTGATTTACATAGTTAAAAGTGAAGACGTTATTTTAGAAAAGAATATGTATGATATACAAAAGAAATTTAGTATGGCGATAGGTTATTCCAACTTATCCTCACGATTTCCAGTGTATAGACGAAAGCTAAAAACACGATGTAAAAAAAGAAGATTCCGTTGTTTCTTGTAAATCACGTCTCAAATCATTAGAATTGTTCGCAAGTCTTGCGTTTATGTGTTGATGGTGACACACGGCCGTTACCGATGGTAAGAACTACGGATAGAAAGAAAACCGAAAATAAGTTTGGTACTATATTATATAATATCACCTTGTATAATTGAAAATCCAAATAGCACGTGATTTTTCTGTCTGATAAAATATTTTATATAAATTACCTATTTGATCCAAAAAAAAATTACCTATTTTCCATTGACAGTTAGTTTTACATTTTGTACTTACCGTGATTAGAGGAAACGTTCTAACATGTAGGGGACTGGAGATGCATTTAGTTCCTTTCTTTTCTTATTTAACCACGCGAAGTATAAACTTTGATAAGAAAAAGTGTAAAAACTTGTACTATATAATCTCACTAGTAGTAACGAGAGTAATCATCCAAAAACAGAAAAAACTACGTAAGGAAATAAAAGGAAAAAAAAAGATGGCGAACAACGAAAGCGTTGACTGGCAGTTCAGTGGCAGCGATGAGGGCAAGGCCGCCTCAGAAGCCTCACTAAGCACTTACACCTCTAAACTATTTGCTCTGTGCGATCCTCAAGGAAAGGCCATTTTGCCTCCACGAGGTGAAACTGCCGAGACTAGCCCAGGCCCGGCTCAAAAGGTGTTTGGGCCCTGTGCAATATATAAACATAAACAAAATGTGGTGTGTTAATTATGTTTGTAAAATTTTGGGCCCTATTTTACAAATTTTCAGAAAATTTGGGCCCTAAAATGCAAAGAAAAAAATAATTAATAGGACGGGACCCGGTGCAAATGCACTGTCCGCACACCCTTAAAGCCGGCACTGGACTAGCCACACCGCTGAAAGGGCTGTTGTTAAAGCCGTCCTATTCGGCACTGGAAACGCCTATGCTCCCAGTATTGGCCTTCCGGCGGCCAAAAGGTGATATATACATACATAGAATTATAGTAGCATAGTTTATTAATTTTAGACCTCTTTGACAAAAAGTGACCCATAGTTTTTGCTTTTCTCAGGGCAGTAGCAGATTACCTAAACAGAGATCTTCCGAAGCAACTGTCACCTGATGACGTGTTTATGACCGTTGGATGCAAACAAGCCATCGAGCTTGCCGTTGATACATTGGCTAAACCAAATGCCAACATCTTGCTTCCCAAGCCAGGCTACCCAAGTAACTTAATCCGTTCCATCTTCAAGCACCTTGAGGTCCGCAATTACGAATTTCTTCGCGAAAAGAACTATGAGATTGACCTTGACAGCGTCCGAGCGGCAGCGGATGAGAACACATTCGCAATATTTATAATAAACCCGCACAATCCCAACGGGAACACCTACTCTGAAGCTCATCTTGTAAGGAATGTATTGATCTTATTATTACAGTGACAATAGACGTCAGTTTATATACAGAGACAAGATTTGTAGACTAAGTCAAGTATAAACAGAATGTTCCTAAAACAGAGTATTCGATATCAATGAGATTATCTTCGTATATTCTCTTATATACCCCCTCAAGATGGAGTAGGAAGTTGTACTCCAATCTTGCTTCGAAGTTCCATGAATCGAGCTCGAGTTAGCGGCTTTGTTAGAGCGTCTGCTAGTTGATCGCGTGTATTGACATGAGAAACCCGGAGAGCTCCCTTCTGAACTTGATTTCGCACAAAATGATAGTCGATGGCGATATGCTTCATGCGGGAGTGAAAAAGTGGATTCGCACAGAGAAAGGTCGCGCCAACATTATCACAGTAGACAACCGGTGGTGATAGAAGAGTGATGCCAAGTTCAGACAAGAGGTTGCAGATCCAACTGAGTTCCGATGCAGCATTAGCTACTGCCCGATATTCTGCTTCAGTAGACGACCGGGCCACTCCGTTTTGCTTCTTGGATGTCCAAGAGATGGGATGACGACCGAGATAAACAATATAGGAGTTGGTGGAGACGTAGTCATCTGAGTCTCCTGCCCAGTCCGCATCCGAGTAAGCATGGAGGACCAGTTTGTTTGACGCGGAGAAGAATATGCCATGTGTTGGTGTTCCAGCAAGGTACCGTAGGATTCTCTTCGCAGCTTGCCAGTGGTCTTCGGTGGGCATATGCATGAACTGAGATAACTTGTTGACCGCATATGCGATGTCTAGGCGAGTGAATTGGAGATATTGGAGACTCCCGATCAAGCGTCTGTATTTTGTCGGGTCAGTGAGGGCTGTACCAGAACGTAAGTGTAACTTTGGTGAGGACGCCATGGGAGTGGTTACTGGTTTTGCGTTGGACATATCGTACTTGTGGAGAAGATCAAGCACATATTTCCGTTGCGAGAGATGCAGACCCTGCGGTGTACGGTGAGCCTCAATACCGAGAAAATAATTCAAGTCTTCCGCGTCTTTGACTGAAAACCTTTCGGCAAGTAGAGCAAGAACGCGAGATATGCCAGCAGTAGTGTTACCAGTGATCAAGATGTCGTCGACGTAAATGAGAAGATAGATGATCTGCGAGCCGCGGCGAAGAATGAATAGAGATGTATCAGCCAGTGAGTTGATGAAGCCAAGACTGATGAGGAAGTTGCTAAGTTCATTATACCACGCTCGTGGAGCTTGCTTAAGGCCATAAACCGCTTTATTCAGTTTGCAAACGAAGTCTGGCCGGTCTGTGTCCACGAAGCCGGGTGGTTGATCCATGTAAACCTCCTCGGTGAGTGTTCCTTGCTAGAATGCGTTGTTGACGTCGAGTTGCTGTATGGGCCATGAGTAACTGACAGCAATGTCGAGCACAAGACGAAGTGTAGTGGCTTTGATGACGGGACTGAACGTTTCCGTGTAGTCGCGACCATACTCTTGATTGTATCCTTTTGCAACGAGACGAGATTTGCAGCAGCGAGGAGTACCATCGGAGTTGAACTTGTTCTTGTACAACCATCTGCATCCCACTACATTGTACTCTGGTTTCCGCGGGACTAAGTCATAGGTACCGTTGCGTACAAACGCGTCTATCTCAGTTGACATGGAGCCTCGCCAACGCTTGTCTTTAAGGGCTTGACTGAGCGTGTTTGGTTCAGCGGGGACACCAGATGATAGAGCAGCAGAGTAGTTGTACTTGGAGTTTGGCTTGGTGATTTGATTCTTCCTTCTTGTGACCATAGGATGTGTATTTGGGGGCTGAGCAGGCTCATGCGTAGGTGAGCTTGTAGCTGGTGGTGGTGTTGGTGATGCTTGGTGTTGCTCAGGCGTGGAAGAAGAATCTGAAGCTACATTTGGAGACGCCGGAACAGAGGATTGTGAGCCCGCGGACTGCTCTGCACTAGCACTGTTATCGTTAGTAAGACTATGCAAAGTCGAAGAAGAATTTACCTGTTCTGGCAGGGAAGGAGCTGAGTTCGAGATTCCCGTTTGCTGCACGAGTGGTGGTGTAGGGTTTGGAGGGTTGGTCGTTGGGATAGGTTTGGGTAATGGTATGGATGTGACAGGGGGTGATGTGTTTGTGGGTGGAGAGATATTTTCTTGAGGTTTTGGTTGAGGCGAAGTCATGGTTTTGAAAGGGAACATTCTTTCGTCGAAACGAACATGTCTCGATACGTAAATGCGACCAGTGTGTGGTTGTAGGCAGAGGTATGCACTCTGGGTTGGGGAGTAGCCGATGAAGACACACGGTGTGGATCTGTCTTCGAGCTTGTGAGCAGTGTAGGGTCTCAACCAGGGGAAACAAAGAGAGCCAAAGACTCTGAGCTTGCTGTAGTTAGGTTGAGTCCCAAAGAGCTTGTGAAAGGGTGAATCCATGTCGAGGACTGCAGTGGGTTGGCGATTGATCAGGTAGGTTGCGACAGCAAATGCGTAAGTCCAGTAAGACTTCGGCATTGAAGCATGAGTGAGTAGGGTGAGGCCTGTCTCAACCACATGTCGATGTTTTCTCTCAGATATGCCGTTATGCTCCGGTGTATGTGGTGGGGAGGTTAGGTGAGAGATACCAGCGTCTGCAAGTAGTTGACGAAGCGCCAGAAACTCGCCACCGTTATCAGAAAATAAGGTTCCAATCTTGAGAGAGAAGTGGTTTTCGACCAGAGCTTTGAAGATCTTGAATACTTCTTTGACTTGAGACTTGAGTTTCAGAGGATACATCCAAGTATAGCGGCTGTAGTGGTCTACAAGTACAAGATAATACTTGTAATTATCAATGGAGACAACAGGGGAGCTCCATAGATCAGTGAATATATATTGGAGTGGTCGGGAAGAAGAGATGGTTGTTTGGTGAAAAGGCAATTTGTGAGTTTTATTGATAGCACAATCTGAACATAAAGAGTTTTGGGTTACAGACTGCGAACAGGGTAAAGAAAATTTGGAAATAATAGACTTAAGTATAGATGCCGAGGGATGGCCAAGACGAAAGTGCCAATCCGAAGGCGTTATTTGTGGTTTGGAAGAGACGAAAAAGGAGTGAAGGGTAGAAGGTTTGGCTGGCCACTCGTACAGCTCATCCTTGGTCTTGCCTTGGATTAACGGGATTCCCGAGCTGAGATCCTTCACCTGAAAAGAAGCAGAGAAAAATTCAACCGAAACCTTGTTAGCATTACATAGACGATAAACAGATATGAGATTCTTTTTAATGTTTGGAACACAAAGAACATCATTTAAACGCAAGTTGCGTGTAGAAGAAGGCAGAGAAATGGAACCGGTATGAGTGATAGACAGACCGGACCCGTCGCCTATAAGAACTGAATCATCACCGAGATAGGGTTGGTGTAGAGCCAAGTTCTGGAGGTCGCTGGTGAGGTGGTGAGTGGCGCCTGAGTCCATGAGCCAGGCATTGGTAGGATGTTGAGCTGCAACCGCCATGTTAGCTCGTGGTTGCCAGGGGCGAAAAGGAGAGGTTCCAACGTTTGTATAGTGCTGAGACATCTGAGTGCAGCGTCTGGCGCTGTGACCAAACACTCCGCAGAGCTGACATTTGCCTTGATAGCCTTTGGTAGGGCGAGCGTCTTGTTTCTGCGAGGGGTAAGTGTTGGGCTTGGAGTTTACGTTCCAGTTGGGGTTGTTTCCTCTGTAGTTCTGCGACTGGTGTTGCTTGGGACGAGCAGAGGCAATATTCGCAGTCATCGGAATAGAGTTCGACGGTGGAGTAGCGACGGCAAGGAGTTTGGCTTCTTTGTTGATCAGCTTCTCATGTATCTCGACAATTGACGGAGTTGTGTCTCGTCCCTCGATTTGATCTGTAACCGACTTGTACTCCTCAGGAAGTCCATCGATTATGTACTCAATCTTGTCTTCGTGCTCCAGCGGCTTTCCTAGTAGTCCAAGCTGATCGAATCGAGTTGTGAGGCCTCTCATGTACTCGTCGATGCTTTTGTCTCCTTTTGTGAAGTGCTTCAATTGGAGACGGAGTTGTTGAATGTGACCACGGCTTGGGGTTGCGTAAGTGGCGCTGAGTGATTTCCAAACATCACGAGCGGATTTGGTGTTTGTGATCAACGCTTGGATGGGTGGAGAGAGAGTACCGACGAGACCGCTGTAGATTAGACGATCTTGGCGACGCCATTTGGTAAAGTCAGGGTTGACTGTCGTTTCTCCATGAGTGGTGATTGTTTCGTCTGGTGCGGGAGTCGTGTCGTCGATGTGTCCAGCGAGGTCGTAGCCTTCAAGCAGGGCATGGATTTGCATGCTCCACGTCATGTAGTTTGTGGAGGTTAGTTTTGTGATGTTGACCATGTTGAGGTTGAGCAGTGGTTGTGTCTCATCAATTATTTCTGCGTTGGTGGCCATGGTTGAGAGAGAAAGAACAGATCGAGAGAAAGGAAGAAGAAGAAGAGAATGAAGCCGTAGGCGGCTGGAGAACAGAAAAAAATAATTAGGGTTATCGGATGGCTCTTGATACCATGTAAGGAATGTATTGATCTTATTATTACAGTGACAATAGACGTCAGTTTATATACAGAGACAAGACTTGTAGACTAAGTCAAGTATAAACAGAATGTTCCTAAAACAGAGTATTCGATATCAATGAGATTATCTTCGTATATTCTCTTATACATCTCAAGCAGGTATTTTCACCTATACTCTAATTAGTTATCCAAGTATTCACATGGCCTTATGTTATAATCCTTTGACTGTTTGTATATTAATGAATCTTAGCTCGCTGTGTTGGCTCGAGAGCTTGGAATAACGGTTGTTTCTGACGAAGTTTTTCGTTGGTCGGTGTTTGGGAGTAATCCCTTCGTTCCCATGGGAAAATTCTCGTCCATTGTACCGGTGGTTACACTCGGGTCCATATCGAAGGGATGGTCTGTCCCTGGATGGCGAACTGGCTGGATCGCGCTTCACGACCTAGATGGTGTCTTTAAATCCAAAAATGTCCGGTCTATTTTTCTCCATCACTCTTTAAGCAAATATATGAATGAAATGTATCATTAATATTCAGTATGCACGTACTATGTTTGATATTAAGAGTTATCAACGTTCATTCTTATGAACTTTTTTCCTAATCTTGTTTTATATGGACAGGTTTTAGCTGCTATAAAACAGTTCCTTGATCTAAATTCTAAACCACCAACCGTTATCCAGGTACGAGACTTTCTGATTCGGACACTTTCTGTAACAATATAAAATAAAATGTTACGGACTATTCCAGTTATTATCAATTATATAGCTAATGTGTCAGGTTTTTATTATGTAGGCGGCCATTCCCACCATCTTGGAGAAAACTGGTAAAGATTTCTTCCAAAGGAGGCAGAGCTTTCTGAAAGTTGCAACCGAGTTTGCATATTATAAGCTCAAGAGCATACCTTCCCTCACCTGCTACATGAAACCTGAAGCGTGCACCTTCTTTTGGGTATTCTATCATTACTATGCATCTTTAGAACTTATTCTAACCTTCTCTGTATAATTGTGTTCTTTAAATTATGTTTTCTTTTCTACTCGCAGACCGAGCTGAACTTATCATCCTTTGTGGACATTGAAGATGATGAAGACTTCTGTGAAAAATTAGCTACTGAGGAAAACCTCGTCCTTTTACCAGGTATTCATTATCTATGTCCAACGTTTAGCGGTCTACCAAGGGAGACAATCATTTTTTCTGTTTGATAATTTTAACAAAACAACTTATATATTGTGTGCTGGTTTGGTTTAGGGATTGCTTTTACTTTGAAGAACTGGGTGAGGCATTCTATTGACATGGATACTCCAACTTTGGAGGATGCATTTGATAGATTGAAGAGCTTTTGTGATCGCCACTCCATTTCAGGTGAAACTCCACGCAAAGCTGTCAATGGTGTCAACTAAAGGGTGCTTATGTAAGCCTATGTCTTTTTATATGCTATAGTAATAAATAAATGGGGGTGTTTTGATTTTATGAATAAATTGAGAACACCTTTCGAGTTTGTGACAGAATAAATCAATGGTGTACAATAGTAAACCATTAACCATGTAATGTTTTCACATCGTGGGGTATGTCTTTCGATGTATGTATTTCTTTGTACTTTCTGTAAACGAATAAGTTTCAGTTTATTTTCATTTGAATATATTGGTACGAAATTACCGTAAAGTGTATGACATATTACAAGATGATTCATTATCTCTCTTACAAGTGTGGCGCGAATAAAGTTTCAAAATCTATATATTTCAAGTAGTTAGACTAATCAATAAACCTTAACCTAGTTAAAGCACAAGAAAAAAATAACAAAATAAATCGAGAGAGAACGAAAAAGGTCATCATCTCTACACCTTCTCCGGTCGACGGTGCTCTGTGTTGGGCTAAACCTCTATAACCTCTCTTGTTCGGGTTCCAGGTTTGTAATGTTTTTTTTTTGGTAATGTGATTATAATAAATTGCCGATGAAAAAAAAATTTAGTAATCACTAACATAGAAAATCCAAACCGAACCGGTGAATTTGGAATTACTAGAGAAGGTTAGGTGTATGTATATGTATATTCAAACATATATTATATTGCACTAGGGCTGTTGAGAAAAATGTACACTTTTTTTTAATTATGCATGGGTATTCGGGCTCCCACAGAAGTGGGTCCAGACTAGCCACGTGTTAGAAGTCTATGTTTTCAGAAAACTGTACATTTATGTCTCTAGGAGATTTGAGTGTCGTAGTTTTTTTCTTGAGAGAATTGATTATATATACAAGAGAGAAGGTATAATTAGGTTGATATCCTCGTTCGGTTAGTGATAAACGAAATGTGAAAAAAAAAATTGTGATTGAAACATTGTTTGATTCATAATTTTTTAGCTGTGTTGTTTGATAAATTATTTATTAGCTGATACGTTATTTGTTAGTTGATAAATTGTTTGATACATAATTTGTTAAGCGATACATAATTATAATTTGGTAGCTGATATGTTATTTGCTACATGATACATTGTTTAATACCAAAAAATAAATATTCACGATTATCTATGGTACTGATTTAACTTTCATAATTAGATTTTGATCCGCGCTTAAAAAGCGCTAACTTAAATTTGAAATTAAATTATTATTATTTTAAATGAATTTTTATAAGATAATGTGGATTCACATAAACATTGAAATAGAACTGCGATTCGGACCAGACGTTTTCAAAACGCAGTTTATTGTTTGATTCAACAGACATAAAATTATTATATATATATATATATTATATATTTGGTTTAAATAAACACTATTGATTTATATGGATTCGAAGAATGTGTTCAAATTTTAAAATTAAATTTGTATATTTAGTAGTATAAAAATTATAAAGTGGGGTAAATATATATATAAAAAATTCTGGTCACATTTATTTATATGTATATTAACTATCAAAATACACAAAAATAAAACAAAGTATATAAAATATTGTTACATGTTTAAATTCTGTAATAAGTTGATAACAATGAATTTATTAAATTACAAAAGTTGTGACATACATCACAAGTTATATCTTTCTATACTATTAAAAGGAAATCATCTCAAAAATCTACTTGCAAAATTTGTTGCACCGCGTTTTTGTGCCATCATATTTTCAGAAATATATTATGTTAATCAAAAAAAATTTAATGACATATTATTTTTGTGCCATCATATTTTCAGAAATTTTTTTACCTTTAACAATTTTTAATACTTCAGCCTTATACAGTAGAACCTCGATAAATTAATAATCCCTATAAATTAATAAATTTCGTCGGTTCCAACTTGGACTGATTCAAAATTTGACACAAATCAATAAAATAATAAGATGATAATTTTTTTTAGAAAATTATATGTAAATATATGGTCACATGAAAATTATAAATTAATAATTTATATGTATACATATTTTATATAATTAATAACCTATTATTATATTATTTGTTTTATATTCACAATGTAAGTATCTTTATATTCTCTTAACACTTCATATATTTTTGATAAAATTTAGTAATATTATATCTAAAACCACATTTAAGCTCTATGCAATATATAATATATACACCAAATAATATAATAAAATTAATATAACTTTCAAATTTCAAAAATAATAATTAATATCTATACATTAAAATCATATATATTTCTTATCTTAAAATAAGAAATGTAAATAAGAAAATTTTTGTAATTACTATCTCTATAAATTAATAAAATTTCAAAATTCTAACATTATTATAGAGGTTCTACTCTAGTTAACACACACCCACCTATATATTAACAACTCGACTACCACCTAAGCATACTAATATTTAACGACTCATTTTATTAAATTAATACATCTACCTATTAATATATCTAACACACACGACCTACTTACATTTTGTCGAGCTTACTTCTTAGTCATAAACTTGATGTTTCCTATTCTAATCATCCTCACTCAATACATGATTCAATTAGTATTATTAGAATCTCATCAAAAATATATCGTTCAGTGATATCAATATATTGATTGAATAAAAATCAACCCCAGAGAAAATATATATTTGGGTTGAAAAAGATATATATTTTCCAAATATATAGGTGGATATAAAATTAACCCCATAACTGATGCTAACATTTCCAAATATATAGGTAACAATAAATGTCTACGATATCAATACATAAATTATGATTAGAGAAATATTTGGTTATGCACTGTTATTAGTTAAATATTATGGTAAGACCAAAAATATTGTTAGCTAATGAAATTGTCCAAACAACTTTTATAGGTAGACTTTTTAGGACTCCTTCCCTTTTAATAGTATTGATATTATCAGTAGCTCTGGACATTCGGGTATTCGGTTCGGATTCGGGCAAGATCCATTCGCTTTTGGATTTATCGGATAAATGATTCTTGTACCCAATAGATACTTATGAGATTTCAGTTTGGTTTCGATTCAGATATTGTTGGTTCTGTGTCGGTTCTAAATACCCGTTTAATATGTGAATCAAATAAATATATCTATATATATATAAAATGTCTAACATAAATTGTTAATCGAAGTGGTCTAGTAGTTACACTTGTCCATTCGTCAATCTTACCAGGGTTCGAGTCAATTTATAAGTATTTTAATATAGAAATACTATATATATTTATGATGTAAGAGAATACGCTAAAGTTAAAGTTGCCTGATGGTAACATTTTCTCACTCTTTCTATTCAGTATGGGTTCGAGTGGGGTTAATGTTATTTTACCTTATATGCTAGATTTTAAGGTTGGTATTTCGGTTTAATCGGGTAATCTGATCGTTTCCAAGTAGGAACTAGAACCGTAACCGAAACGATATCCATGGGTAAAGACTGTAAAATCATGTGGGTATATATGGCACAACCGAACCGGTTCATTTCAGGTCGGTTCCAGTTTTTATGTATGGGGCTAGTTCTCAGGTGCGATCTATATTATTATTTGCAAAGTGATTTTTTTTGCATTCAAGCATTCACATTTAAAGTTAGACTGGTTAATGTCATTGTTGCCCTTGATGATTTTTTTATTATATAACTAAAAACGAATTTATATTAATAATATCATTTTTTAAAAAAGAAGATAATTCACATGTTGTGTTGTTATCTTAATGAATATATATATATATATAATTAAAAATGAATTGTGTTGTTATCTCAAAATTTTATATTAATAATATCATAATTTTTTTAAAAATAAGACAATTCATATAAATTGTGTTGTTATCTTAACATAATAATTTTCTATTATAAAATATTTAAATTAAGATATACAAAAATTTATAATCAAATATTAATCAGGTAAAAGATGCATAAAGATATTTTCTTAAATATTTTTAATATTTGAATGTTTTAATAAAAATCTTTATCAAATATAAATAATTTGATGTTTGATTTAATTTGTTTGAAAAGATAAATAATAATTTATCACACTGGTTTGATTTAAACTAATAATTATTCGTTAGAAGATTATGTACGCATGTACGGGCATAACACCTAATTTTCCTAATATTTATACGGTAGGAAATAAAATTTAGACTAGGGAGCTTTATTTTTATGAATCAAAAAGAGACTAGTTAGCTTATTATCTGGGCTAACAACAAAAATGGGCCTGGGGCGATAATCTGAACTCTAGTACTGGATACGAGTTTTGTAAAAGACAGGTGACTAGAGATAGAGAGACGTGGCAAAGGAGGAATCTCCTCTCTTGCAGCGGTAGCGGTATTTCGTCGTCGAATAATCTTTTCCGTAGACACCTCCAGCATCTGACACGTGGGTGTTTATCCACCGTGAGATAAACGAAACCAGAAATATCTGGATCAATGGCTTCTCTTCGAATTATTACAATCACACACATAATAAAATAAAATAATCAAGAAAACATAAAGAGAATCACAAATTAACCTTCTTCGCGTTTGAAGTTTCCATTCTCAGGTTTCAATCCAAAATTCCCTCTTTCTTTCTCGTGTACATTGATCGATCTTCAAGTTTCGTCATCTGGGTCTTGTAAGCTTCTCCGCTGGAGTGTCTCTATACTCGTAAGTTTCGATCTTTCTAATGGATTCTGAGGGTAGGTGATCGATTAGGCTTTTGGAATTGTACCGGTGTGAAAGCTGTTTGGTTCTTGATTCTGGGTTTGATAATCGGTAGAGAGATTTGAATTTAGGGGTTTCTTCTTGATTCTGTAACGATGGCGGATGCTGTGTCTTTGGTGGGTCATCGGCCTTCGATCGCGAGGATCTCTGTCTTTGATAAGATGCAGAGATCCCAGAACACGGTTCGATTCAGGGTTGTCTTTGATAAGATGCAGAGCGTGGTAAAGAAGCCAATCAGGGCTCTCGCTATGGAGCTGACGAAGGAGATGCCTGCCTTTAAGAAGAAAGACGGGAGGAAGCTACCGAGGACTTGGAACTATCTCGACTCCGGCTCGGTTGATAAACCCGGTTTGTGGCCTCCTGAGAACAAAGCCGACAAGCCTTCCTTGCATAACCCTCTGCTACGGCAGGAGCGTATGGGCTGCGGTTGGTTGGGTGCCATCTTTGAGTGGGAAGGGGTTTTGATTGAAGACAGTCCTGACCTTGAGACCCAGTCTTGGCTTACGTTAGCTCAGGAGGAAGGTAAGTCTCCTCCTCCGGCTTTTATCCTCAGACGCATCGAAGGGATGAAGAACGAGCAAGCTATCTCCGAGGTTCTGTGTTGGTCGAGGGACCCTGCGCAAGTTAGGAGGATGGCTTCGCGGAAAGAAGAGATCTTCAAGGCTTTGCATGGAGGAGTGTATAGACTCAGAGACGGGTCACAGGAGTTTGTGAATGTCTTGATGAATAACAAGATCCCCATGGCTTTGGTCTCCACCCGTCCTCGCGAGACGCTGGAGAATGCCGTTGGTTCCATAGGGATCAAGAAGTTCTTCAGTGTCATAGTTGCGTCTGAAGATGTTCACAGAGGTAAACCGGATCCTGAGATGTTTGTCTACGCAGCGCAGCTTCTTGATTTCATACCCGAACGGTGCATCGTGTTTGGAAACTCGAACCAGACGATAGAGGCGGCTCATGACGGGAAGATGAAGTGTGTGGCTGTGGCTAGTAAGCATCCGATGTATGAGCTTGGAGCGGCTGATCTGGTGGTGAGGAGGTTGGATGAGCTATCTGTTATTGATTTGAAGAAGCTTGCGGCTGTTGAACTGACGGAGTTCGAACCAGAGTTGGAGATGGAGAAGGAAGATGAGCGTGAGCTGCCTTCATCTAATGTAGCGGTTGATGATTTCTTCTGATGGGAGTGGTCTTCTGTAATGTTGTACAG
The DNA here is from genome assembly GCF_000309985.2 of Brassica rapa. Taxonomy (NCBI): domain Eukaryota; kingdom Viridiplantae; phylum Streptophyta; class Magnoliopsida; order Brassicales; family Brassicaceae; genus Brassica; species Brassica rapa. Next base: position 18,333,442 of record NC_024803.2, on the reverse strand, counting down.
TTTTATGGATTTGGATTCTTCCTCATGTAATTCGTATTCACAAAATGTTATAGTTTCTGTGTATAATTGGAACAGGTTAAATGGAAAAAATATATAAATGCAACTCATACGTATATTTCACGGTTTAAATCTGGGTCACATTCTTTTGGAGGGACATATGGGCAACTCCTATCAGGGACATCTTCTTCAGATACATACCAAGAAGTTACAAAGAGAAACAAACAGAAGCTGAAAACTCGAAAGAAGACAGCACTAAGTGAGTGAATTACATGAACATAGGATAACAATCATTCCATGTACGGGAGCAGCAGGTTCATTACATGGATCCATTAGGGGACGGATTATTGATAAAAGTTATGTCAACTCTTAATATACTTAAACTGAAATGGTTTGAAATAAACTGAAAGTACTATTTTATTTTCTTAAACCAAATAAAAGTAATATTTTTTTATTATCTTAATGTGCAATTTTTAGGATGCACGGAAGTATGACATTTCTTCTTTAATTAATGTATTTCCAAAATCGAATTCTAACTAAATATTTATGGCAACAATTTTATTATATAAAATTTGGATTTTCAAAATTGTTAATTAACATGATCATGACATGTGTCAATTAATTTATTAAGATTGTGACATGTGTTAAAATATGTTACAATTCTCTTTTATAAGGAGTTAAAAAGATTTGCTCAAAAAAAAGGAGTTAAAAAGATTAAGAAAAATAAATTTATTATTACATTTTTCAGACACTAGAAAAGGAAAATTATTACAAAAAATAGTTTATTGTTATTTTTAGGAGTTTAGAAAAGGAAAATTACTATTACATAACCTTTTACAATTATATTTTTATGGTTCTTTTATAGTCTTTTAAAAATATTTGATAGTAAATTTAATTTTTGAAAATTCTATAAACAAAGAATAATTGTAAAAAGCTTTGAAAGTAATTTTTTTCTTTTTAAAATATTTTTATATTTTTCATCTTTAAAGATACTAAAGAAATATATTATAAGAAAAAATATTAATTTTTTAAAAACAAAATCTTAAATAAAAACGAATTATAAAATCCTACAAGTACAAAAAAATTATTTAATAAAAACCAAATAGAAAAACTAACTATAAAATAAGTGATATTCCTTTTTTAAAACCTAAGAAAATAAAAATGTAAAAGGACTCTTATTATTTTCATATAAATAACTAAATTTCCTTTTTAACAGATAAATGTATACAAAAATATAAACCAAAATAAATATTATTTTCACATATGTATTTAGGTTTAAGTTTCCACATATTATTTTCACAAAAAATAGCATTTACAAGAAAAATAGTATCTAAGTATTTTCTGTTAATTTCTGTAAACAACTCAATTTTTTATCATCCTTATTACATTTTATGATGCTAACACAATTTTTTTTTAATTATGATGTTTTTGTCGTATATACGTATGTGTGAATATGAGGAATATATATGTTTGTATGTATAAGACACAATATATAATTGACTAAACATAATTTTTTTATTGAAAATATATTAGTTGTATAAAAATCTTAAACAAAAACAAATTATAGTTAGAATTATTTTTTTTTAAAAAAAGTTAAAAGTAACGTATTTCTTATAAATAATTAAATTTTCTTTTTAATAGATAATTTTATGTTAAACAATTATAAACCAAAAATAACTTCAAATATTTCACGATATGATTGTCACATTTGTACAAAACAAAATGTGTATGTATTAATAAAAATCTATCATTATGTGAAAATAACTTTTTTTTCTTAAAATCTTAAATAAAAGAAATTTTAAAATAACTTTTTCCTCTTTTAATCTTAACCAAATAAGATTGTTTCATTTTAAATCCTGACCAAATTGAATTGTAAAAGTAATTTTTACTTTTAAAATTTAATGATAAATGTGATGCTGAAAATATTTAATTAAAAATATTAGTGATATTGAGAAAACTAATTTTGAAAAGAAAAACTTTTTTAAATAGTTAATATTTGCTGGAAATAATGATTTGATAGTGTTTTTATTTTCTAAATCCTAGAAAAAAAATTATAAAAAATTATGTAATTTTAATTTTCTTTTCCAACACCCTTAAACTGTAAAAAATATTTGATAGTTCTTTTCCTTAAAAAGAAAATCCTAAAGAAAAGAGATTTGTATCATATTTTTTAATTCCTAACCAAAAGAAAATTGTAAGAAGTTATTTGATAGTATATTTTAAGAGAAAATTTGATGATGAACATGATACCAAATTTATTTAATTAAAAATGAAGTGTAAAAAAGTATTGATATGAACTGTAAAAATCATAATTTTAAAATTATTGAATAGTAACTAGAAATAATTATTTTATAGCAATAAGATTTTTTTGAATGATGACCAAAAAAATATTTTTCTGAAATTCTAAACATAAGATAATTGTAAAAGTTTATATGATAATACTTTTCCTTTTCTAAAATCGTAAACAATAATATAAAAAAAAATTTCATAGTTTTTCTTTTTTTTTAATTGTAAATATAAATGAGATTTGCAAAATATATTTGTTTCCTTTTTAAAAAAATCCTAACAATAGTAAACATACCTATTTAATAGTATTTAAAAAAAAACAAATTTATGACAAGTAAATTTCTAAAGCTATTAAATTAACAAAAATCAAAACTTAGGATATTGGCGTGATTGGTATTTATGTGTTTGGTTATACGAAAATTAAACACACTTTTGATATATATATATATATATATATATTCTCATGTTTGCTCATAAAAATTTACTATTATTATTGTCACCGTACATATGTTTAGTCAAAAACAAATAAAGCTCATATTTTTATTTTTTTACTATGTAGTAGTTTATAATTCATTTTAATTAAAATGTTATTATGAAAATATATCATTAATAAGTAATGAATCAAGAAAATTATTTAACAACAGATTAGTTTAATAAAACATTAAATTATTACATAATAAAGTGTATAATGTTGTCATTGCTTCTTGGCCTTATTTAACTTCCAGATTCCTTTTTATTTCATTATAATTATTATTTCGGATTGGATCCGGTTTAAATTTTTACATTTGAATGTTTTTTCTAGCTCTAACAAATATTAACTGAAACTTATGTGTGAATAAGGGTTTTTAACTATAAAATAAATTTGACATAACATATGCAAAACAATTTTAAAACAATAATAAAATGATTTTTTAATATTTTTTATTAAATTAAAATATCAATTAAATTCCGTTGCAACGCACGGGTCCAAATCTAGTAATTAATAAACCTAGGTTTTTGTATTCTTTGTCTTTTCCTATTTATTTTATATATGTGTCTTTGGAAATAATTAATTTCATGTATAAATTTCATAATTAAATACATACATTATATGGTAACTATTTTACTAATTTCACATAATATATAGTATAAACAACAATTTTACTATTAATTATCATAAAATTTTAATCCATAAATAGTACATACAAAAAAAATTATTATATATTATCATAAAATTTTGATCCATAAGAAAAATAAAAAATACATTTGTTCCGGTATACATGTCATATTCTAAAAACGTTGATCATACAATTGATGGTTTACAGGATAAAATAAAATTACTCAATATAAACAAGAAAAACATTGTGTTTAAAAATGTCATATTTAATATTTATATGAACAGGTAAATTTTAAACTATATATCATAACTAATACAAATAAAAATTTATTTATAAAAAATAAAAATAAACATCCGCACGGACGCACGGGTAAAGCTCTAGTTTGACTTTAAAACTATATCACTGATCTTTCAATATCTCATTAATATTTTTGAACTTGGTATAATTTGAGATGGCACTGAAACTATGTATTATCATTATTTTATATGTATACTAATAAGATATAATAGCGTTCCAAAAAAAAGTAATAAGATATATTAAGAGATGTTAATGCAAACATTTAGAATAAAAAGACAAACATAAAATGAAACATAACCATCTTGTAATAAGAGATATATATGTAAGCTTTGTTGATAGAAGGAAAACATCAGCAAAGCTTTTCAGAATTCAAGTTCATTAATTTCATCATCTCGCCAATGCTTAGACCAGGGCAATCCCCGTTGCTCTTTGCAGAAGCTGCAACCTTGAGTACATGTGATAAATTTATCAAGCTTCTGAGACGCTGCTTGTACATAATTGTCAATAGGCAACGGGTCACCATACTAAGCCAAGTCTTTGCAATATGACAGATTAAGGGTCCGAGGTTTTGGAGGCCTGTGATTAGCAATAGTACTCCTGCAGTTTTGACGAAAGAGCATCACAAACTCAACCTCTTCAGATTCTTGAACTCACGATTAATTCCACTCACATACTCTATCCAACCCTAAAAGTATCTAAGTTTATATTAGTAAAGTTAGAAATTTTGGGCTAAATCCTTATGGGAATAAAGTTTGTTTGGGACTCGTTGGATCAGGTTTGGGCTAACCTAAAAACTAAAATAAACATTTTATCTAAATAGAGTTTTGTTTAAAGTTTTAAAATTTGAAATATTATTTATTCATTCTTTATTTATCAGATTTTAATAATATTGTATTTGTATTTTCGTTTGTAACAAATATTTTGACGATAAATATTCAAGTGTTAAATGAAAATTAAATTTTGTCGAAAATATAATCATGTGTTTTAAAAGTATAGATGGTTTTTAAGCAAAAAAAAAAATTGAATCTGCGTTGATTATTGCACTATGCTTTTAGGTTTAGGGTACATATAGTATTTTTATATTAGAGGAAAAAAATTTAGAAAAGGAAGTGCGAAATGAGATTCATGGTTTTTTTAATATCAGGAGGTTTGGGGCCGAAGTTCATATCCCTCTCTAACCCTTAAATCACAGCATGTTGTGCATGTTATATTAATTTCATCCCAGCGGTCATTCGAACTCGGAACCTCTGGCACAATGGTCATCGTAAGTTGGAACTGGGAACTGGAAAGTTGAGCTAATGACCTCTGGTAATGAAATTCATGTTATTAAAAGAACTACTTCAAAGCCTGTTCACATTGGAACGGGAAAGTCTTATACACAGTCTAACGGATAAAAATCAGAGACTCGTCCTTTTGTATCTTGTGCAATATGTTTTTCCAGATCACACCGTACAACATATAGAGAAAACGGAATGTTCATCGTCACATTAAGGAACGCAACCACTTTTGGTAGACTCGTCCAAAATATAGACAAAAAAGGGGCAAAACCAAAAATGAGGAAGACTTTCTGATACGTCATCTATTCTTCAAATACTCCATTTCAATCACGGCTAACTTTGGATTTCTTTCCAAATGTGTGATTAAAAAGTAAGTATACTTTGATGACATATGTAATCAAATCAATTTTTGTAAATCTTCCAACATATATAAAAATCACGATGCCACCGTTTCTTGCAAGAAAGTGAATCCCTTTGTTTAGATTTTACGGACAGTTCTCATCGAAATCAAAGGAGCAGTGAAAAAAGCGCAGTAACCACTATGTGTATGTAATCATCATATTATGCACTCGCATAAACAAACCTACATAGTACTATTGGTGGAAGTTTAGATCTTAAGAGCAGCTCAATTCTTATAAGTCAAGCAAACTCATGTGAGACGACCGTTCTTTTAGGATCTTTACCTTAAAGCATGGATCAAATTGACTCTTTAGTTTAAATCTAAGTACATGAATGCATTCACTCGCTCTTGTATACGCGTCTGCATTTATGTGGAGATATAATATATGGTTTTTTTCCATCTTGAACTTTCCTCCCTCGATTCATTTAACCCAATCAAGAAAAGAGGGCACAGAGTTGACCTTTCTTTAATATATATTCCAATTTATGACTGTACGAAGAGTATTTCTTTTATAAACTTAAATTTGTTATCTCTTTTTTATCTTTTAGTTAATCATACGTTGAGGTACACCATATCCTATTTATACATATGGTCAAATATGTTAAGGCAGACCATACCCTATCAACTTATAAGACAAATTTGCATTATTATATATTATATACAGTAAAGTCGGTTCTGATTTTGTTCTAGGTGAGAAACATTTAAGAAATTTCCAAGAAACACTGTCCACCCTTACATGAAATCTAAGTTGGTCTTTCCATAATAACTTTAACTTCTCGACAACCTATACATGCATGTGCGTATAATATTATAATGTTATATATAGTTTCCAGACCCTTTATCGAAACTGAAGTTATAAATGGTTGATTCTTTTTTAAGTCTTGTTCATTTGATTTTTAAGCAGAATAACAATCGTTTTCATAAGTTTTCATCAAATCCAAGAAAATAAGATCGGAGATCTCATGATGATGAGCAATCTAAAACTCGGGGTAGACGTGATCGGAGCACACAATCTCTTCCCAAAAGACGGTCAAGGAACCGCAAACGCTTTCGTTGAACTATACTTCGACGGTCAGAAGCACCGAACAACCATCAAAGATCGAGACTTAAACCCGGTTTGGAACGAGAGTTTTTTCTTCAACATCTCAGATCCTTCTCGACTACACTATCTCACTCTTGAAGCTCAAGCTTATAGCCACAACAGACCTACTAATGGACGCTTCTTCCTTGGTAAGGTATCTCTCCCAGGGACCTCTTTTGTCCCTCATTCTGATGCTGTTGTTCTTCACTTTCCCATGGAGAAACGTGGGATTTTCTCTCGTGTGAGAGGTGAGCTTGGTTTGAAAGTGTACATAACCGACGAAGCATCTTTGAAATCCTCTGCAACCACTCATCCAGATAACCTAGATCCGTCGCAACCAACAAGTACGTATTTACCTCCTTTTTTTTCTTTTTAAACATAGCTCTAATGATTTTTTTACTTTAAATATCTTAGCTTATTTGGGATTCTAAACCGAGTCAAAACCTAACAAAATTTATATAAAACTCGGTTCGTTTTTGTTTTGTTCTTTGATTACAGAAAAATGAAACTTCAAGTAATAATCAAACTTATAGTATTAGTTAACAAAATCAGATCTATTTATAATTTACATATTCATTAGGTTAATTTAGTTCAGTTGAGTTAAACAGATTTTTTTTTGTTTATTTAGATCCAGTTAAGTATATATAATAAATTCTGGTTTTTGTTTGATTTTGATCCGGTTAATTCGATCATACAGATACTTAAAACAATGATTGTTTGAGGAGTCCAAAGAAATAGTCTATTTTACTCATTTTTTTCTCTCTAATGTGTCAAGCATTTGCACCCTTTTGTCCTGTTTGAGTTATATATACTGACTTCTACGTATTATGATACTATTATCAATGTTTAGAACAACGGCTTTATTTACTTGGAAATTTTCTTTTATGACAGTTTCAGCATTGAAGGTAGAACATAGATCTGATAGACGTCATGTCTTTTACAATCTCCCAAATAACGCTCAAGAACATCAACAGCAACAACATCCACAAGGACCTAATCAACCTTCTTCTTCAGCCGCTGAACCGGATAATCACAATGAGCATCATCAGCATTACGTTCCAAAGCATCAAGCAGACGAGATGAGACCGGAACCAGCACCACCTTCAAAGCTAATCCATGCACATTCAATTGCTTCGGCTCAGCCTGCGGATTTTGCGTTAAAGGAAACAAGCCCGAATCTTGGTGGTGGAAGAGTCGTTGGTGGACGTGTAATACACAAAGACAAAACCGCTAGGAGTACTTATGATCTTGTCGAGAGAATGTATTTCCTCTATGTCCGCGTCGTCAAAGCTCGTGAGCTTCCTATAATGGATATAACAGGGAGTGTTGATCCTTTCGTCGAGGTAATTAATTTTGATACAAAAGTGTTTCCTATTAAAGTGTCAAAAAATACATTTGATACAAAAGTGTTTCCTGTTAAGTTTGAAATTAAAACCAACTGATTATAAGTAGATTGATCCCAAGTCTCTTATATATAAACTCCCATGTGGGAGAGTACATTCTCATATTTTCTTAAAATATTTTGTTTTCTAGGTGAAAGTAGGGAACTACAAAGGAATCACACGACATTTTGAGAAGAGACAGCATCCAGAATGGAACCAAGTATTTGCATTCGCGAAAGAGCGAATGCAAGCCTCGGTGTTGGAAGTGGTAGTTAAGGACAAAGATCTTTTGAAAGACGATTATGTCGGCTTTGTTCGGTTTGACATTAACGATATTCCTCTACGGGTGCCTCCGGACAGCCCTCTTGCTCCACAATGGTATAGGTTAGAGGACAAGAAAGGAGAAAAAATCAAAGGTGAGCTAATGCTCGCTGTTTGGATCGGTACACAAGCGGATGAAGCTTTCTCTGATGCTTGGCATTCAGATGCTGCAATGCCTGTTGATTGTTCTCCAGCTATCTCAGCAGTTCTACGTTCAAAGGTAACCTCAAAATTTTACTTTTGTTATGTTATAGTGTTTGTTTTTCATACGTTGATATGTATTAGCATGCAAAGGCAAATAAAATTTTTAGAAGTCCGTGGCTAAATATTAACTGAAGGCAATGTCAATGTACGCTCTATTTTCTCTGTTTTTACCAGTTTCTCCTAGTCAAGTCATAGACTTCAGGGTTAGTCTTATTTTTTATTCTTTTTGCATGCAATAAATTTGAAATTTTAACAAAATATATAATTTTACACTATTTTATGAATTTTGAAGAAATGTTTTGATTATTTTTGCTATCGTTTTGATTACGTATAGGTCTATCACGCACCTCGTCTATGGTACGTGCGTGTGAATGTAGTCGAGGCACAAGACTTAGTCCCGACAGAGAAACATAGGTTCCCGGATGTTTATGTCAAAGCGCAGCTAGGAAACCAAGTCATGAAGACAAGACCATGCCAAGCTCGAACCCTTGGTGCGGTATGGAATGAAGACTTTCTATTTGTTGCAGCAGAGCCGTTCGAAGACCATTTGGTTCTCACCGTGGAGGACCGGGTGGCTCCAGGAAAGGACGAGATACTAGGACGTACTTACATTCCTTTGAACACGGTAGAGAAGCGAGCTGATGACCATATGATACATTCGCGCTGGTAATGTTTCTAATGATTGATTACTCTCAAAATGAATATAATTAAGAAGGCATGATGATTTTATTGAAATGTGTGTTTCGTAGGTATAATCTGGAGAGACCGGTTATTGTAGATGTTGATCAGCTCAAGAGAGAAAAATTCTCTATGAGGATTCATCTCCGAGTTTGTCTTGAAGGAGGATACCATGTTTTGGACGAGTCTACACATTACAGCAGCGATCTACGCCCATCCGCAAGACCACTTTGGAGACAACCCATTGGAGTTCTCGAGCTCGGGATCTTAAACGCTGTTGGACTCCACCCAATGAAAACCAGAGAAGGCAGAGGAACTTCTGACACTTTCTGCGTTGCAAAATACGGACAAAAGTGGGTTAGAACAAGGACAATGGTGGATAACTTGTGTCCCAAGTATAATGAACAGTACACATGGGAGGTATTTGATCCAGCCACGGTTCTGACGGTTGGTGTATTCGATAACGGACAGCTCAGTGAAAAGGGAAACAGAGATGTGAAGATTGGGAAGATCCGTATTAGGTTGTCTACATTAGAGACTGGTCGGATCTACACACATTCTTATCCACTGCTCGTTCTTCACCCTAGTGGGGTTAAGAAGATGGGCGAGCTGCATATGGCCGTGAGGTTCACATGCGTCTCGTTCGCAAACATGCTTTATCAATACTCTAAACCGCTTCTGCCCAAAATGCATTACGTTAGGCCGTTCTCGGTTATGCAGCAAGACATGCTCAGGCACCAAGCGGTCAATATAGTGGCGGCCCGGCTAGGCAGAGCAGAGCCGCCACTACGAAAAGAGATCATTGAGTTTATGTCCGACACGGATTCTCATTTGTGGAGTATGCGTAAGAGCAAAGCTAACTTCTTCCGGATGATGACCGTTTTCTCCGGCGTTATAGCCGTCGGGAAATGGTTCTCCGATATTTGCTCGTGGAGAAACCCTATCACGACCGTTCTCGTCCATGTTCTGTTTCTGATGCTTGTGTGTCTCCCGGAGCTGATCCTCCCGACGATGTTTCTCTACATGTTTCTGATAGGACTCTGGAACTACCGGTTCAGACCGCGTTATCCACCGCACATGAACACGAAAATCTCTCAGGCCGAAGCGGTTCATGCAGACGAGCTCGATGAAGAGTTTGATACGTTCCCAACCACCAGAAACCCTGCCTTGGTGCGGTTAAGGTACGACCGTCTTAGAAGTGTTGCAGGGAGGATTCAGACCGTGATCGGAGATCTTGCAACGCAAGGAGAGCGTTTTCAAGCTCTTTTAAGCTGGAGAGATCCACGTGCGACCGCGATATATGTTATATTCTGCTTTCTTGCGGCAATGGTTTTCTTCATAACACCGATTCAGATTGTTGTTGCGTTGGCTGGTTTCTACATGATGAGGCATCCAAGGTTCCGGCACCGTCTTCCTTCTGTTCCAGTTAACTTCTTCCGTCGTTTGCCTGCTCGAACGGACAGTATGCTTTAAGCCTTTTAATTTCGTTTGATGTAATTTATGTTACTGTTGGACGATAATTTTATAAGTTTCTTATTGAAATACAATGTTTTTGTTCATTTGAGAAGCTTATAAACATTTGGATTTCAACTTATGGTTACGAGGGACTGACTTAAACGTAATAGAAACGTCTAAACTTTTTTTCATTATTTTATTATTTATATGAAACATATTATCCAAACTTTTTTTTATTTATGAATTTTATTTTGGTTTGAACATGCAGACTTTTGTATGTATGCTATTCACAAGCGTGTTTTCTTTTCCGCAGTAGCTACAATCATGAAGGGTATCGATGGTTCATTATTCCCAGTTTTGTTCTATACTAGAAGACAAAATGAATAGTCAAACGTTTATCTTATTGTTAAAGAGGTTGAGAATTTGTTTTTGTCTATGAACTTCTAGATTCCTCGAACAAACCATTCACTCTTGCAGACAGGTAACAAAAAACTATAAAATATATAATTTATACAATTCAGATTAAAAAGTAATACATATCCATTCTAAGGCCAATTGGTTGAGCTTTATGCCAAAATTTACTGTAAAATTTAATATATAAATTTTGATATAGGTATATCTAATTTAGATGTACAAGTTAAATGAAAAATAGAATTAAAAAGATATTTATATATATCGATATGTTTTGATTTTATTTTTCAAAATTATATAAAACATAATTGATAGTTTATATGATTGTAGATAGAAATTAAAGCTAAAGACATTTGTTAAACTCTAACTAATTATTTCCTATTCCTTTAATAGTAGATAGTAAATCATATTCTCTTTTGTTAATAAGTTTAAATAAATAAAAACTTGAACAAGTTTCAAAAAATTCATTTAAACTTTTATTGATAAAAGATAAAAATATTAAGCTTATATTAAAATAGATAGATAAAACTAAGGGCAATTGTCAATAATAGCACCTTTTGAAGTTTATGTCTCAAAAATAGCACTAGAAGGAGAAAATCACAAAAATGACATTCATTAAAGGGTAAAATATCCATAATACCCTTGGTTTAAAATTAAATAAACAAACAAAAATAAATAAAAATAAATAAAATAAAAATAAAAAAATGAAAAAAAGAAATTTTTTTTATAGTTTCAGATTATATATTTTCAGATTCGAAATTTTTATATTTTTTCTTTGAATTTTTTTTTTCAGAATTTTTTTTTTCAGAATTTTTTTTTTCAAATTTTCTTTTTATAATTTAAAAATACATTTTGAAACTGTTTTTAAAATTTTTATTTTTTACTTTAGTATTTATTTTTTATAAAATTTTAAACCCTAATTCCAAAACCCCACCCCTTAACTCTAAACCCTAAGGTTTGGATTAATTAACCCAAAGGGTATAAGTGTATATTTACCTCTTTAATGAAACCTATTTTTGTGACTTTGAGCCTTGAGTGCTACTTTGGAAACAAAAACTTGGTTTGGTGCTATCCTAGTCTTTTTCTCTAAAACTAACTTCATTACAATGTTTTAAACATGAATATCTAAGAAAAATAGTTCTCGGCCGACGATGGTGGGCTCCTTTAGCCACGTCGTCGGTCGGGTTTCTTCCTTTTTATTTCAGTTCTGTTTATCTTGTTTAGTTTCCGGTCCGGCATGCGGTATCGTTGGTTCTTCGGTACTGTATGTTTGGTTTTTCTGTTCCAGTATCGCACCGATCGTTTGGTGGATGACTGGCTTTGTTTCTGGGGCCGTGCCGTTTCTTCTTCGGTGGTGGTTGCCGGCTATCGAATCCTCGGAAGTGATCGAGCTGTATAACGTTTTTCGTTTTAGTGATTGGGTGGTCTGGGTTTGGATGAGATTTTGAGTTTATTTGATTGATGCTATACAAAGCTTAGGCGTATGTGTGGAAAGATGCTGAATCCGTAAAACTTCCAACACAGTCGTTGGATGTGGTTTTCGGTGGTTGTGGTCGTGTTCCCGGTTGACTCCGGAGTTAAAGTGATCTGTTTGTTCCGATAACGACTTTTAAGTTGGTGAAATCGATGGTGGCTCGCGTTTCCGGTGTGATTCCGGTGGTTTCCGGTGGCTTTTGGTTCAGTTGCAGCGACGATTCGCAGGTGGAAGAAGACGGTGATATTGTCTTTGCACGTGTCCCTCTTTTCTCTTGAGTTGAACACGTTGTTTTGCGTCATCTGTTTGTTAGTGGATATGGGTCTGTGTTTGGTTTTCTAGTGTTGTAGTTGGGTCTTGTTGGTAGGTCAGGATCCCTTTTCTTTTTGGGCTTTTGTTTGTAAAAAACCTTTGTTATATAAAATATCAGATTTCAGAGAAAAAAAAAAGTATCTAAGAAATAATTAACTATTATTATAAAATAAAAACAAATGAAAAAGTTAAAATAATAATATTTTTAATTAGAATTTATCTTTAGATAACTATGCTGACATGTTTGAAAATTATAGTATTGACGGCACAATGTGTACAATAATATTCCCTAATGCGTTGAAGTTAGAAAAAAATATCTCGTTAGCGTTCACACACAACTGATATGACGTAAGCACATACTCATTGGCTCCTACGTGTACCACCCATCCACCAACCACTGACATGGAGAAAGAAGCTGCTGAATAACAAATAAAAATAAATATATAATTTTATGTGAAAAGAATGTGCTGCTAGCTTAGCTATATAACAATCAATCATCGATCGATATCTCTGATCTCATTGAAACTCGATTCCTTTTCAGCTCTCATCAACGAATCCAATTCCTTCGCTTCCATTAACTAAAATTTCGAGATGGCTGCTGCTACTTCCTCCTCCCCAAAATCCGTCCATGATTTCACAGTCAAGGTTCAAAATCTCTCTCCCTACGGATTGATTGAAACTTGTTTTTCTGAATCAGAGTTTTGAAAGCTAAAAAAATATATATAATTTCTGTTTTGGGGATTTTTTCAGGACGCGAAGGGAAACGAAGTGGATCTAAGCATCTACAAGGGGAAGGTTCTGTTGATTGTCAACGTTGCTTCTCAGTGGTATTATGTTTTCCTAATTTTCATTTCTTTTGCAATTTTTTTTTTATATTATAATTTTAAATCTGAGTCAATTTCGATCAATGGTAATTAAGTAGTTTCTTTGGATCCTTTGTCTTTGGTGCAGTGGCTTGACCAATTCGAACTATACTGAGCTTGCGCAGCTCTATCAAAAGTACAAAGATCATGGTATACTTTCTTTGTGTGTTTTACTTGTTTCTTCACTGAACCATATTTGTATAAATGACAATTTGTGTGTTATAATGGTTTTTAGGGTTTGAGATCCTTGCGTTCCCTTGTAACCAGTTTGGGAATCAAGAACCTGGTTCTAACGAAGAGATTGTTCAGTTTGCTTGTACCCGTTTCAAGGCTGAGTACCCCATTTTCGACAAGGTATCAACCTTTTCTTTGTTCTTTGGGGTATTAACTCCTGGTTTTAGTTTGGATCAGTAAACTGAGTTATTGGTTTCAGTGTGTCAAAACGAGAGATCACTTACTCTGTCAAAATATTTAAGACAAGTTCTTCTTATGGTCTTTTTATTCTATGATTTATGTGTTTAGTGAACCATTTTCAGATCATATACTTGTTTGTTTCTTTTTAGATTTGTTTGTTCTCTTCTTGGACTTGACTTCTAGCTTCACACTATGTAATGCGCAGGTTGATGTGAACGGTGACAAGGCTGCTCCAATCTACAAGTTTCTGAAATCAAGCAAAGGCGGGCTTTTTGGGAGCGGCATCAAGTGGAACTTCTCCAAGTTCTTGGTTGACAAAGATGGAAATGTCGTGGACCGGTACGCTCCAACCACTTCTCCTCTCAGCATCGAGGTAAATGTCTCACATATAATAGTCTGTCCTGTACCTCTTGTTTGATTTGTAGAGACCCTAAAGTTTCTCTAATCGTTGTTCATTTGCCAATCCACAATTGCAGAAGGACCTGAAGAAACTGTTGGGAGTTACTGCTTAGGAACAACGAAGATGGCATTACTCATTTGTAGTCAAATAAAAAGTTCATCCTCTATATATTAATTGAGAAACATTTGAAAAGATGTAATTTTAATTTTATAATAATTAAAAAAGATCTTTTGTTTATATGTCAATCAATTAAGTAGTTAATTAGTTTTACGCGTCAGTTTTACATTAAAATTAAAAAATATGTTGGTCCAACTCGTTTTTTATATTTCACTAGAAACATTTAATACCAATTATATGATATTGACTAAAGCAAGGTGGTTATTTATTATATATTATTTTTTTAAATAAAACATACGAAATTACCTAAGGTGATTATAATATATATATATTAATTAGTGATTTTAAATAATAAAGATTCTATCATTTTTGTTTATTTTTTTTACTATTAAATAAATTAAACAATTACATTAATTATATATTAAAAATTTAGATTTTTTTTTGTATATGTAATATTTTGAATTTTTCAAAACGAGTATAATTGCTAAAACTGTTAAAAATTTTACATAAACTTTTATGATCAATTTTTATTTTTTTTCTAGAATAAGATACAATGATAAGAAAATTATATAAATAAATAATTTTATTTTAATAGGTGTTTATGTTAATATATATATATATATGTTTCATATTATTTAAATTTAATTATATATCATATACGATAGAGGAGATTGATTGTTTTGATTTATTTATTCTAAAATGATTGCGAATAAACGAGAACGGCCATTTGATTTATACGTGCAAGACAATTTATTACATAATAGTAACTGTTTTCTTAGTTATCTAATATATACTAATTATTTTATTATTTCATAATATCCAGAAAAATATAAAGTAAGTATTTATTCTGCACAAGGCGCATATCTTAATCTAAGTATGTATCTCTTTAATAATTTTGAATCTTTGCCGAAAATTGGATCAGTATATTAGCTTAAAGGTTGTTAGCTTAAAGGATACCTATTGTGTATGGTTTTGGCTACATTTGGTCAAGGTAATAACACTGAGTATTGTCTTTGAGGTTTTATAGCAATATGTACAGTTCGGTTTTGTTAGTTTTTACTTTATTAGTGTGAGGATTCTTTTGCAATGGTATAACTTAAGTGTTACAGAAAGCTATTATTTAATAAAATACTAAAGTTTGATCTACGCACCTGTCAATATTTGTTTAATAAAATAAATATATAAAAAATTTAATAACACAACATATAATGGTTGCACAAACATGCACTCATACGGGTATTTGTTCGTTTTTAATAAATATAATATTTATAATAGAACGATGGTTTTTAACTGTTTATAATCTATTGGTTACTTATATTATGGTTAAATATTAAACCAATCAAAATGATATATTATACAAGATATTCACCAACTAATATTTAACTACATTAACCATTTTCTGATGTATTTACCAATTAGTATGTTTGCCTATATTAATAAATTTATTTTAGAACTTTAAATATTTTGTATCAAGAAAAATGTACTTCTATTTTAATATGATAGACTAGAAATTGATCCGCGCACCTAGGAGTGTCAAAATGGGTCATGACCCATGGGTTGACCCAACCCAATTTGACCATTTAACCCAAATAAACTGTTTATTTTGGATCTAATGGGTTAATGAGTTAACAGGTTAATGGGTTAACAAGTTAATGGGTTTATTGGGTTGGGTCAACTCATGACCCATTTTGTTTTCAATTAAAAAAAACCATGAGTAAACTCAATTCTAAGGTTTGATAAAATTGGAAAATCATTTTTCCGCCAAAACTGCAAAAACGCATTTTTCCGCCAAAACCGCAAAAACCCATTTTCCCGCCAAAACCGCAAAAACGCATTTTCTCGCCAAAACCACAAAAACGTATTTTCCCGCCAAAACCGCAAAAACCCATTTTCCCGCCAAAATCGCAAGACGCATTTTCCCGCCAAAACCGCAAAAACATATTTTTCCGCCAAAACCGCAAAAACGCATTTTCCCGCCAAACCGTAAAAAACGTGTTTTCCCGCCAAAACCGCAAAAACACATTTTCCCGCCAAAACCACAAAAAACGCATTTTCCCGCCAAAACCGCAAAAACGCATTTTCCCGCCAAAACCGCAAAAACATATTTTCCCGCCAAAACCGCAAAAACGCATTTTCCCGCCAAACCGCAAAAAACGTGTTTTCCCGCCAAAACCGCAAAAACACAATTTTCCGCCAAAACCGCAAAAACACGTTTTTCACGCCAAAACTGGAAAAATTCACTTTCCCGCAAAAATACTATTTTTCGCCTAAATCACAAAAAACATTTTGTCATTTTGATCAACTTGGTCTTAACTTAAAAATAATTCATTATAAAAATATTAGGTTGATGGATCAACCATTAACCCATCTAACCTATTTAATTTAATGGGTCATGGGTCAATCCAACTCATTTATTAAATGGTTTGAGTTGACCCATGACCCATTAACAGTAAACCCATTTGGGTTTTGGATTGGGTTGGCCCATTTGACCCATTTTGACACCCCTACGCGCACCCGTACGAGTATTGGTTCTTTCATTTTTATACATTGATATTTATATTTCATAATTAATGTTATGTATTTTAGATTGGTCATAATCTAACTAATTTTATTCAAAATAAGTGGACCGAATAGGATAATATAATTATTTAGATATTTTTAGGTTCATATGCATCAGAACCGAACTCATCGAGACTCAGAAGGACTCAACTCAAAACTCACAGGTAAATTTATAATATTCAAGCATAGCTAATTTTTTTAAAAAAAGCAATACCCGAAGACAATAACTCGTACCTAAATAGATAGTCAATATTCATGCATAACTGATTTTATAAACTAATAAAAATAAATATTTCTATGTGTTTGGCTAAATTAAATGAAATAGAAATATTTTTTTCGTAAAATAATTATTTGCAGTGAAAATTAAGTGGCAATAAATGTAATTTTAAACTAAAATAAATTTTTTTAGTAAAACTAAAATGCAGTTATTTTACATTTTTGATTTTATAATTGGCACAAAGTTAATGTTGATTAACTAATAAATAAAAATCTTTATTATTATTATTTTGGTAATATAATTAATGATGTGATGTATTGGTAATATAATATAATAAATAAAATTGTTAAACTGATTGAAACATTGAAAGACAATTAATGTAATTATATTAATGAAATCACTAAAATGACCTTATATTTTTTTATACTGCTATTCATGTTTCTAAACAATTTATATTTATACTGTTATAAATGTTTTTAAACATTTATTATTTGTACTTCAGTTTAAATAATAGCGATATATATATTTTAAAACTTTTATATGAAAATTAACTTTCAATTCGATGTTATTTCATTCACATAGTCACAGTACTTCTTATCAATTTCTTTTGTTTATATCATTAAAGTAAGGGAAAATTTTATGTTTATCACTTTCAATGTACCACTTTTCTTATTTACCATCACCAAAGGGACATTTTCAAAAATATTTTTTTCATTAAGTGTCAAAAGACTCTTATATCCTTGTTATCTATACTGGGTGATTTTCCCGTGCTCATGCACGGGTATAAATATTTCTAAAGTAAATATATAATAATAATTTATTGACACTTACTTTTAATTTTAAATTAATTTATAATTTATATGCATCATTTATATTAATAATATTATATTGCTTTAATTATACATATGATTATATGTATGTTATATCTAATCGGTTTTGTTGTTTTTTAGTCAATTTAGTTATCATTTGGGTAAATTAGATTGCATATATGAATTCAACAGTAATATTTTTTATTCTACATATTAAAATTTTGATTATTTTTTATTTGCACTTAGGTGGTTGTTATCTTAGATATATAACTATATTTTATGAAGATTATGTATAACTTAAGATATATTGTGCTTAGAATGAAATAAAAATAAATAAACTAAAGTGTCTGATTCCAAATTACATAAATTAATATAACGAAACGATAATATTCTGAAGTCTCATGCATATATATAAATTTTACAAAAGAACTAAATGGTAACAGTTGGTTAATATTTTATTTTTATTTTTAATATGTTTTGAGTTGAGTTACATATATTCTTTCATATTCAAAATGAAGTATAATTATTTTTTATTATAATTAAGTCAAATGTGCATGTATTTTCATAATATTTATCAACTTATATGTTGATGTTTTTAAAAAAATATTAGAAAATAAAGCGATGATCAATATGAAGTTACATGCGTAAGTAGCTGATACATTTTTGAAAGCTTGTACACACATATCAATATTTAAAATAATTAAAAAAATTTAAAAATTCTAAATAACTTTATGCCTTTGATTTATTGAATGGAAACTAAAATTTATTTTAAATAATCTTTAAAATGAGAATTCAGATTTGCTGTGGTATTTTGATTATGGTACTATTAAGTTCCACAAACATAAAAATATAAAATTTAAAAGCATATTTAATATTAAGAAAAAATAACTTTAATAATGATAAAATATAATATATCTACCTCATTAAACTATTTTGTAACTGTTTGATCAAACAATGTTTATTTTAAAATTTTATTTTTAATTTTTTTAATATCTCTGAAAAATAAGCAGTAAAAATTATGATATTTAAAAATAATATTATATAAGTAAAATATAATTTATCGATATTTTTTTGATGTAATTGAAAGATATTATAGTCAACTAAATTTATGAAACTCTTAAAAATAAGCAGTAAAAAAATTGTGATTGTATTAAAAAATAGTATTATATAAGTAAAATATAATTTATTGATTTTTTTGCTGTAATTGAAAGATATTATAGTCAACTAAATTTATGAAAAATAAATAAAATATTTCAATATTACTAATTAGAAAATATTTTAGACAATTAAACATATATCAGTTTATCTTACTTAATTATTTTATGTAATTGTCTAAGAAA
Organism: Brassica rapa; assembly: GCF_000309985.2. Classification (NCBI taxonomy): domain Eukaryota; kingdom Viridiplantae; phylum Streptophyta; class Magnoliopsida; order Brassicales; family Brassicaceae; genus Brassica; species Brassica rapa. Next base: position 18,314,051 of record NC_024803.2, on the reverse strand, counting down.
AAATATTGGTATATAAAAAAAAATTATTACTTTGATTTTTTTTGTATTGTGTAAATTATATTTTAAAAGAAATAATATTTGTGTTTCTAATATCAAGATTATCTGTGTAAATTGTATTCAATGAAATCACATTATATAGAAATTTATAATTTTATCTAAAAAAATATAGATATAAAGAGAGTATTTTATTAGTTGAAAGTTATATTTTATGTTATTTAAAAATATTTTTAAATGTAATATTACTATTTTGTGAACTTTCCTTTTTTTTAATAAATCATATTATATATACATATATTTTCCTTTTTCAATTCTTTTTTTTAACTTCATAAAAAATTTTCCTTTTTATTATATGTGTATATTTTTTGGAATTTTTTTAAAAGGAAGCTAAATAAAATAATAAATAATAGTATTTTAAATGTAAGTTAATTCATTAAGGGTATCAGTGTAATCAACCACCATGAGAACTAACGTGAGAGCGATACATAGAAAACTGACTTCTCAAATAATATTATAGAGATATATAATAAATCATTATTTAAATAAATAAAAAATAAATAAATAAAATAAATAAAAACTTAGATTTTTTTTTATGTTTTCGAATTATATTTTTTCAAATTCGAACTTTTTGAATTTTTTTTTTTGAAATTTTCTTTTTCGATTTTTTTTATATTTTTTGAAATTTATTTTTGAAAATCGAAAATTATGTTTGAAACTATTTTTTAAAATTTTTTTTATATTTTTAAGTATTTATTTATATATTTATTAGAATATTAAATTTCACATTCCAAAAACTCTACCCCACCCCTCAAATCTAAACCCTAAGTCTAGATTAGTTAACCCTAGGGTATAAGTGTCTTTTATCCTTCATTAAAAATGATGTTAAAAGTGTTTAGTGTAAATGAAATATGGTACTATGAATATGCTATTTGTGGTAATTTCCCTTAAAGTAACGGATCAGAATGGTTTGGCTTCTTTCCTAATTTATTAGCTCTGTTTACTGATAGAAAAATAATTCGTTTTCTTTAAACTACTCTTCCTACCCAAAACACCAAATAGATTATTTATTTTTAAACTACTCTTCCTACACAAAACACCAAAAAAGTAGCACCCCATCTGAACCCTATTACAGAAGCAATAGATTTTAGATAGAAGTATAGAACAACTACTTTAGGGAAAGTTCCTCTCTCTTAAAAACCTCTTCCTTCTCTCTAAACTTCCTTCTACCATCTTCTTCTGATTACCGACTCCGGCGCTATGGTAGTGCCGGAGTCGGGATTTTAATCTCTCATTTTCCTTAAGCGTTTACTCTGTGTTGTTGCATGTCGATTTCAGAAGTGATAATTGGTAGATCCAGTTCTGTTCAAGATCGGATCGGGTTTAAGCTTGCTTCGTGATGAAGGCTCGGGATCCGGGTTTTTCAACGGTGTGATGGTCAGTCTCCAACTCTGCATGTTCCTTCTCCTCATCGATGGTCTCTTTGGCTTCATGCTGTTTCGATCCTTCTTCTGTCTTGCTTCTCAAGACTGACTTTGGATGGTGTGAAGCGATCTGCTCCATGTCTTCAACATAGAGGTCTGATCGAGGCCTTGTCCTTAACTTGCTTCTCCTTGACGTAACCTTGTCGCATGTTTGACTTCTTCGGTTCCTTGTCGCATGTTGACTTAGTCAATGTCGGGTGAATTTTATAGAACTTCTGTTCTGTTCGCTGATTGAAGCTTTGGTTTCTTGCTTAAATCTGCTTGCGCTATTCACTATGGGAGGTATCAGTTTCAAGTTCTCTTCATCAAAGAGTCGATTGGAGTTTGGGTGTCTTGTTGCTTAGGAGCTTTCATCACTGCTTTCATCTATGTTTGCTAGCTTTTATCTATAGGTTTTTGCTCTTAATCGACATGTATTATGTTTCCAGGGATTGATCTTTATCCGCTGGCTTAAGACTCCGAGAGTTTGTTTAACTCGTCGGCTTTGGTTATCAGTTGTTGGCTTGACCTTCAGTTTGTTCTTATGTAAAAGATTCCAGTTAATGAATATAATCTTCCAGTGTTAAAAAAAAGAAGTATAGAACAACTACCCGGTGCTAGCCCCTAGTCATCATAACTATACTCTATTAAGAGAAATCATTACGGGGCTACGCGGCTACGCCCCTAGTCATTATAACTATGTGTGGGCGTTTGGGTACCTATTCAGGTTCGGTTCTGGTCTATTCGGGTTTCGGGTTTTCGGGATCAAAGATTTCAGCTCCACTCGGATATTTCTAAGCTTCGATTCGGGTTCGGTTCGGATCTTTGCGGGTTCGGTTCGAGTTTGGATAACTCATTTAAATTATTTTTAAAATGTTTGAATTCATTATATACTTTAAATTTCTTAAAATCTATAAACAAAATAATATATTTCATATAAATTTGAATAACATATGTCAAAATACATAAACTTAGCATATAAGTTGGTTTGGTTTGAATATATGGATAGAGAATCAATAGATGTTTCAAGTGTTTTTGGTGTTTTGAGTATATTATAGATATTTACTTTTGACTATTTGTATATATTTTCAAGTATTTTGGAAAATTTTAGAGTAGTTTATATATTTTGGATGTTTTTAATATACATTAAATCTAAAAATAATTCACATATTTAAGTATATTAATATATTTCTGATATATGCGGGTACCTAAAATATTTCAGTTCGGGTCGGGTTCGGTTTCGGTTCTCCAGATACCAAAATTTTGAACCCGTTCAAATATTTAGTTAATTTTGGTTTAGGTTTGATACTACTTTTTCGGATCGGACTCGGTTTGGTTCTTCGGATTCGGGTTTTTTGCTCAGACTTAATTATAACTATACTCTATTAAGAGAAATCATTAAAACTGTTAAGAGATGTTGTATGATAAAACAATCAAATATCAAAATTACACATTTTTGATGTAATAATAACTTTTATTGACTAGATATTACAATTTTAAGTAATTAAAGTTATATTGCAATTCCCAGTAAGTTTACTCCCAGCACTAATTTATGCGAAGACATACAAAGATCGATTTTCTATAAGAAATTGAGTTTTTTTTTTTTGCTTGCCAAATAATTAGTTAAATTTGATATTTTTTAGTGGAAATGGAAAGCAGTACAGAAAATGAAATTTTTTTGTTTTCCCAATTCAATTAATAAACGATCATAAAACTTACAAGAAGATCCCACAAACCCCATAAAAGCTCTCTGCCCTCTGCTCTCTATATACTAGGGTGTAGTATTAGATAGGCCTGCAAACCTGTATATAAGTTGACGTGTTTGGGTGAGAGCGTCTAACTATAGATGTAATAATCAGTTCTTCTTTTCTTTTAATGTACAGTGTTGTTATTTTCGTGATATGAGAAAATCCTAGTTTATGGGTTTTATTTAGAGTACTCTTTTGTTAATGGTGACATTGAAGTATTGAACAAAGATTTTTGATCTCATAAAAGTATAGTTCGTGGATTTTTCAGAAACATAATTTCGAACAACGCATTTAATACGGTACTTAAACTGAATTCAATTTGTAAACCAATTTTATTCGGTAACAGATTTCTATTTATTTATAATCCATTTTAATTTGGTTGTGAATAACTATTATTGGGTATACAGTATTATTTTTTGTTAGATACATGTAAAGATGGATTTATAATCATCTATCTATACTATTATTTGCGAAGTAAAATTTTGCAAATGAGCTCTCACGTTAAAAGTTAGAGCGGTTAATATCGTTTATATCCTTAATGAATAATTATATAAATTAGTCAAAAAATAAAAATAAATTTCAAATCTATCTGATTAAAAAAATGATTAATATTAATAATAAATCGCTCTCACGTTAAAAGTTAGAGCAGTTAAAATCGTTTATATCCTTAATGAATAATTATATAAATTAGTCAAAAAATAAAAACAAATTTCAAATCTATCTGATTAAAAAAATGATTAATATTAATAATAAATCTTTTATACCCTTAATGAATATATTATATAAATTAGTTGAAAATAAAAACAAATTTAAAATATATCTAATTAAATAAGTGATTAAAATTAATGATACTAAGAATTATCTAAAATATAAATAATTAAAAATAAATTTCTATTAATACTATTATATTTATATATTATATTAGATAATTGACTATAAATAAATATTTTGCAAAGGAGCTTTCACGTTAAAAGTTAGAGCGGTTAATATCGTTTATATCCTTAATGAATAATTATATAAATTAGTCAAACAATAAAAACAAATTTCAAATTGATGTTAGGAGTTTTCAAGGCTCCTAAGACAAATGTTGTAGTATAAAAGATTGTCGAACCAGTTCTGAGGGATATCAAAGCACCGAGAATACAAGTACTCACTTAATCTAAGTGCAACCAATGATTTAGATGGGTTTTAAGCTATGACTAAAACTAAAAAGCAATAACAGAATGATACTTTCTTAACTAAGGGAAAAGAGAACTCATGGGCATAGGGATTAGACCTTGGGTGATCAAGTATCGAACTAAGGATGGCAAATGATCAATCAAACTATCAACCTTAAGCCTAGACACAATTCTAAGCAAGCTCTATGTCTAGATGAATGCTCATTTGCTAACATATCTCAAACATCAAATGTCTTTGGTTGAATAATATGAAAGCAATCATTAATAACAAGTCTATTAGCTATCTTAGCATCTTTAACAACAAATGTCTTTGGCAAAGTATACTAAAAGCCTAGGAGAGTTGTCTCGGGCATTTCATCGAACACCTTTCGGGTGAGAAATGCCTAAGGATCAACAACTGAGTGGCCAACTCAGAAGATGCATTATGATTACTCTACTAGCAAGGAAATATGAATGATCTACACTAAAACATCCTAGCTCTAACCTAATCACCCTTAATCTCCCTAACCCATGAATTCAAAAGGTGATTACTCACTAATCTCCATGATTCCTCTTAAACCCATGTTGGATTTCAGATTAATCATGTAGAGAAATAGATAAGAAATCAACAAGAACACAAGAACATAACAATCAAAATCCAAGAGATGAACTTCTCCAGAGAGTTCTTGTGTATTTCTCAATAGATCAAAAGATAATCTGCCTTGGTGGCTACAAAAGATGTTTAAAACATAGGTTTTCCAAGTGCAAAACGTCCAAAATAAATTGCAAAAAGGTCCCTGAGAAATCATGATTTTCGGCAGCAAAATAACGCGGAGCGACTTGCAGGTGTCGCTCCGGGAAGTCGCTCCAGGGCCGATTTTTGGTGTCTCCGGGCGAGAGGTCGCGAGCGACTCTGGTGTGTCGCTCCAACGGGTCGCTCTGGATCGGGAGCGACCTTGGTAGGTCGCTCTGAGAGGTCGCTCCAGGGTCAACTAAGACTGTTCGGAGTAATTAGAACGCGAGCGACTTCATGGCGTCGCTTTAGGAAGGTCGCTCTGAGAAGTGGGACACAGCGACTTCGTGATGTCGCTCCGGGAGGTCGCTCCCATGCTCGGTTCGTCCAATGGTCACCTTTTCACCTCTTTTGAGCTCCAAATAACCTCATGTGGTACTCCAGTACCTAATATAGACTCATGTATGCAAAATGCAACCTAAACATGTCTAAATCATAATCTATATGATGAAAATGCTTATGAATGAATGGATAAAACAATGCAAATATGCAAGATATCAACTCCCCCAAACTTGTTCCTTTACTTGTCCACAAGTGAACTTTCTAGAACTCATAGGGAGAGAGGTTGAAGGTGGGAGCACATAGCCAAAAGAAACACAACTAGCACACTCTCTTATTACACTCTAGCTTCTCTAGGCCTATCTTAACTCTTTTTGTTCTTACACTCATCATCAAGCATCCACACATTCAAATCAACCAACTCTCACATTCATTAAGCACAAAACATTAGGTGAATTCTTGCAAATGGTCAGTTGGTCCAAGTAATTTGGTTGGGTAAGGGAAGGCTTTTATTCAAGTGATTCAAGAGATTCAAAACATATGATCTTTAAGGTGGTTTACTCTCGAAACAAGTAGCCTTGACATTGCACATAATATATCTAAGAAAGGGATCAACTCATGCATACAATGCTTAATCTCCATTGTTCTACCCTTTTCCCAAACATACAATTACACAATCATTCTCAAATGTCAAACCCAACTCACATCTCTCACCAAAAGATCCTAAGAACTTTAACTCATTCTCTTTGAAATCTACAAGGGATTTTTCAGAACCTCAAAATATTTCTTAGCTCCTAACAACTTTGCTAGCCCCTTTTTCTCTTTTTTTTTTCTTTTTCTTTTCTCTTTTTTTCGTTTTTTTTTTTTTTTTTTTTTTTTAGGTTGGGGGCCAAGACTTTCAAAACTTGAGCTAGAGGATTCTCTACTTATCCCAACAAAACAATTCACTTAAGCACAAAGAGTCTATTCTTTTTCTTTTTCATTTCTCCCAAATCATAATCACAACACTCACCCCCCACCTATAGCTAGACAATAGAGTGCCCAATCTAGCAAGAATGAAGATCAAGCATTGTCGTTCCCGATACTCTCAACATTATGCACATGTAAGACTTTCCGAAAAAGGCCTCACTCATCAAACAATGAAAGCTTAAAAGGAGGAAAAGGTTTTGGGAGTGGTCTACCACTAGAGTTTGTCAAAAAAGATCGGCATAAAAGATGTGACAACTCAAGTGTGTATAGCCATGACTCAGTACACAAGGGACCATGAGCAAGAAACATTAAGTTCGTTCAGTTCAAATAAGATTGTAGTTGGCTTCAAAGACTGAGTTTCAGCAATCAACAAGTTTCAGGAAGAGTTTTCAAGGCTCGAAACATACAAGTCTTTTTGAGAGGTGCAAAAGCTACTCAGGTGCAACGTAGTGTTCTTTACAAGGCATTTAAAATCATTGCTCCCAATGCAAGTGAATGCAACCTATATGCTCTAGACTCTCCTAGAAATGCAAATGATGCAAACTAAATGATTGTTTTTTTTTTTTTTAATATGCAAATAGGTATGCAATGCATGACTCAATGAAACAACATCAAAGCAAACATGATCAAATACTTGGTACCTCCCCCAAACTTGAGTTACACAGTCTCTGTGTTGTCAAGTAGAGAGAGATACCGAAAAGAAGACTAATATGCAAAAATGAAATGGTATATACAAGGGAGTGTGGTGGTTTACCTTCTATAGGGAATGAGTAGAGGGAGATGCTCCCTCCTCGTCGTCCTCAGGTGGTAACTCTTCAAGATGCTCATCAGTAGGAGTGGCCATCTCTTCAATGTAGAAGGCTTGCCCGAACACAGTTGGTTTCCTCATTTTCTCCTTGATGTCAAAGTGGAGGATGTTCTCTTTACCCAAATGGAGATCAATCGTGCCTTCCTTCACATTAACAATAGCTCCTGCTGTAGCTAAGAATGGTCTTCCTAGAATCAATGGGTCTTGAGCCTCCTCACCCATCTCAAGCACCACAAAATCTGTAGGTATCTCATACCTTCCAATCTTCACAGGGAGGTCCTCTAAGATGCCCACAGGATACTTCACTGAACGATCAGCTAACACCAGAGAGAGTCTACACTTCTTGTACTGAGTGAATCCAAGTTTCTTTGCAACAGACAAAGGCATCAAGCTGACACTAGCTCCCAAATCGCAGAGACTTTTCTCAAATACCATAGGTCCAAGAGCACAAGGTAGTGTGAAGCATCCTGGATCCTCTAATTTCTCTGGAACATCAAGCCTCTGGATGATGGCATTGCACTCATGGGTAAGAGTCATCATGCCGTCCATCTCCTTCTTCTTTGCAGCTACAACATCTTTCAGGAAATTGTTGTATTGAGGAATCAACATGAAAGCATCGATGATGGGCATTGCAACCTGAGCTTCACTCATTTGCTTCTCAAACAGAGCCTTGTACTTCTCTAGCAGCTGCTTCTTGAATCTACCAGGGAATGGAAGTTTGGGTTCATAGGGAGGAGGAACAAAAGAACTTTCACTTGCTGGAGTTACAACTTCACCATCTTTTACTGTCTTCTTCTCTTCCCCAACCTTTCCTTTACCTTTGGCTTCCACTATCTTCTCCAAGATCTCGTCATTGATCTTCTCATCAACAATCACCACTTCATCATCTATGTTGATGGCAACCCCCTCACCTAGTTTCTCAGCATCCTTGGTGAGGGTTCTAGGAGGTAACTGTTTACCACTCCTAAGGGTGATAGCTTTGGCCTCCTTGGGGTTTTGGTCAGACTTTCCAGGTAGAGATCCTTGCTGGCGATTCTGGTGAGTGTTCATGGAAGCAAACTGATTCTCTAAATTCCTGACTGTAGAAGCAAGGTGTGAGAATTTGTTGTTGAGCTCATTGTAGCTCCCATCAATCTTGGTATGAAGGTTCTTCAACTCATAACCAACATGCTTCTCACTTCTAGTCTGAGACTCCAAGATTTTTTTCAGTAAGGTATCAGTGCTGCTCTCTTGAGGAGCAGAGGAACCAGACGAGGGATTTTGCTGAGGCTGATAGCTGCCTTGCTGATTGTTCCGAGGCGATAACCACTCTGCTGGTTGTTGGAATAGGACTTCTGTTGGTAGTTGTTGTACTGAAAGTTGGGTTCTTTCTTGTACCAGCTACCATTGTTGTTGATGAAACACAGCTCTTCCTGACCTTCCAAACCCTCAACTTCATGGACAACAGCTGGTGTCTCTTGGCTTGGGTTGCCAACAAAGTGCAGCTGCTCTTGGGTAGCTTTATCAGCAAGGAGGATGTCTATCTTATCCTGTAGAGCTTTCAACTCCTTCCTCGTTTGCTTATCCTCAGTTCTACTGCTTCTGTCGTGGTCTCCACTGTAGACTGCATCACTCTTAACCATGTTGTCAACCAGCTCCTCTGCATCCTCCTCAGTTCTCCCCAAGAAGAACCCATTACTAGCTGTATCCAGTCTGGCTCTGTACTTAGGGAGAGCACCACGGTAGAATGTGCTCAGCAAGCTCTCCTTAGAGAAACCATGGTGTGGGCATTGAGCTTGGTAGCCCTTGAATCTCTCCCAGGCTTCACTGAAACCTTCCAAGCTTCTGTTGAAAGCTGGAGAATCTCGTTTCTCAGCTTAGCAGTTCTTGAAGTAGAGAAGAACTTCTCCAAGAATGCTTTCTTGCAGTCATCCCAAGTGATAATGGAGTCGCTGGGTAGAGACTTCTCCCACTGACGTGCCTTATCCCCCAAAGAGAAAGGGAATAGCTTGAGCTTTAAGGCATCTTCGGACACACCATTGGTTTTTGACAACCCACAGTAGCTGTCGAACCTGTCCAAGTGATCAAATGGATCCTCTAGAGCCAAGCCATGATACTTGTTGTTCTCGATCACGTTGAGGAGTCCTGATTGATCTCAAAGTTGTTGGCTGCCACAGCGGGTGCTCGGATTCCCAATCTATGACCATGAATGTTGGGGCGGTCGTAAGTGCCAATGGGTCGAGCTGCTCGCTGTTGGTTTGGTGGAACGTTGTTAGCTCCATTGGCGGCAGCATCATCCTGAGGTATGTCTCCCATATCAATATCCAATCTCTGCAAGTGAGCCTGTTGCTCTTCTTCTCTTCTCTTTCTAGCACACTCTCTCTCTAAAGCTCTAATGTCTGCAGCTCTTGGAACTAGGTTTGATGGACCCTGCTCCTCAAGTTCATACACCTGTAGATTAAAGGGAGGTGAAGAAAGAGAATCAGTAACAAAAGAAAATAAAAATGACTTAGTCTCAAGCAAGTGACTAAATCTCAATGTTTAAATCTACTCAGAATTTGGCAACGGCGCCAATTTGATGTTAGGAGTTTTCAAGGCTCCTAAGACAAATGTTGTAGTATAAAAGATTGTCGAACCAGTTCTGAGGGATATCAAAGCACCGAGAATACAAGTACTCACTTAATCTAAGTGCAACCAATGATTTAGATGGGTTTTAAGCTATGACTAAAACTAAAAAGCAATAACAGAATGATACTTTCTTACTAAGGGAAAAGAGAACTCATGGGCATAGGGATTAGACCTTGGGTGATCAAGTATCGAACTAAGGATGGCAAATGATCAATCAAACTATCAACCTTAAGCCTAGACACAATTCTAAGCAAGCTCTATGTCTAGATGAATGCTCATTTGCTAACATATCTCAAACATCAAATGTCTTTGGTTGAATAATATGAAAGCAATCATTACTAACAAGTCTATTAGCTATCTTAGCATCTTTAACAACAAATGTCTTTGGCAAAGTATACTAAAAGCCTAGGAGAGTTGTCTCGGGCATTTCATCGAACACCTTTCGGGTGAGAAATGCCTAAGGATCAACAACTGAGTGGCCAACTCAGAAGATGCATTATGATTACTCTACTAGCAAGGAAATATGAATGATCTACACTAAAACATCCTAGCTCTAACCTAATCACCCTTAATCTCCCTAACCCATGAATTCAAAAGGTGATTACTCACTAATCTCCATGATTCCTCTTAAACCCATATTGGATTTCAGATTAATCATGTAGAGAAATAGATAAGAAATCAACAAGAACACAAGAACATAACAATCAAAATCCAAGAGATGAACTTCTCCAGAGAGTTCTTGTGTATTTCTCAATAGATCAAAAGATAATCTGCCTTGGTGGCTACAAAAGATGTTTAAAACATAGGTTTTCCAAGTGCAAAACGTCCAAAATAAATTGCAAAAAGGTCCCTGAGAAATCATGATTTTCGGCAGCAAAATAACGCGGAGCGACTTGCAGGTGTCGCTCCGGGAAGTCGCTCCAGGGCCGATTTTTGGTGTCTCCGGGCGAGAGGTCGCGAGCGACTCTGGTGTGTCGCTCCAACGGGTCGCTCTGGATCGGGAGCGACCTTGGTAGGTCGCTCTGAGAGGTCGCTCCAGGGTCAACTAAGACTGTTCGGAGTAATTAGAACGCGAGCGACTTCATGGCGTCGCTTTAGGAAGGTCGCTCTGAGAAGTGGGACACAGCGACTTCGTGATGTCGCTCCGGGAGGTCGCTCCCATGCTCGGTTCGTCCAATGGTCACCTTTTCACCTCTTTTGAGCTCCAAATAACCTCATGTGGTACTCCAGTACCTAATATAGACTCATGTATGCAAAATGCAACCTAAACATGTCTAAATCATAATCTATATGATGAAAATGCTTATGAATGAATGGATAAAACAATGCAAATATGCAAGATATCACAAATCTATCTGATTAAAAAATGATTAATATTAATAATAAATCGCTCTCACGTTAAAAGTTAGAGCAGTTAATATCGTTTATATCCTTAATGAATAATTATATAAATTAGTCAAAAAATAAAAACGAATTTCAAATCTATCTGATTAAAAAATTGATTAATATTAATAATAAATCGTTTATACCCTTAATGAATACATTATATAAATTAGTTGAAAATAAAAATGAATTTAAAATATATCTAATTAAATAAGTGATTAAAATTAATGATACTAAGAATTATCTAAAATATAAATAATTAAAAACAAATTTCTATTAATACTATTATATTTATATATTATATTAGATAATTGACTATAAATAAATATAATAAAATTTTCAAAAATAAAACATGTTTTAAAACATAAGATAATTCTTAGATATATTTTGTTGTTATCTGAAAATAATATTTTAATATAAAATTTATAATTATATATAAAACAATTTATAATTAAATGCTAATCAAACAAATAAATATATTTTCTAAAATATATGTGAATGTTTTAAAATTTAACTCAACAATAGGAATATATATTTTTTGATAAACACTAATGAATATATTAATAATATTTTATTTATATGTTATATTTGTTAATTGACTGTAAGTAATAAAATTCTCAAAAATAAAATATATTTTTAAAACATAAGATAATTCTTAAATATGTTGTGTTTTTATCTGAAATAATATTTTTATCATAAAATATAATGTTTAATGTTTGATTTATCTTTTTAAAAACATAATTAATAATTTATTATGTTGGTTTTGATTTAATAGTTACTAGAGCTTGACCCGCGCATCCGCGCAGGTGTTAGTTTTTTGATAAATGAATATTTATTTGTATAAGTGATAATATATATTTTAAAATTTACCCGTTTAATTTTTTTTAATATGACATTTATAAACACAATAATTTTATAGTTTATATTGAGTAGTTTTATTTTATCATGTAAACCCTTAATTATATCATCCATTTATTTAAAATACGACCTGTAAAATCACACAAATGTATTTTTATTTTTTATGGATCAAAATTTTATGATTATATATAATAAAATTATTGTATAAACTGTTTTTATGGATCAAAATTTTATGATTATGTATAATGAAATTGTTGTATACTATTTATTATGTATATGTGGAATTAGTAAAATAATTACCGTATAATGTATGTAATTATGAAATGTATATATGGAATTAATTATTTTCAAATACACATATGTATAATAAAAAGGAAAAGACAAAAAATATTAAAAGTTAGGTTTATTAATTATTGTTGCCATGATTTTTTAGTTAGAATTTGATTTTGGAAATATATTAATTGAAGAGAAAAGACAAAAATCCTAAAAGATAGGTTAATTAATAACTTCAGTGGCATGCCATTGTAAATATAGTGGAAAACTAAGGGATAATCTAATTTTGTACTCCTATTTTAATAGATTAGATAAACAGATAAATATCTATACATATATTATGCCCGCATGTGCGGGTAGAACACCTTGTTTTGCATCCGATTTAATTTTTAATATCCAATTAAGACTCACACATACATATTACGTTATCCAAAATCTAAATCTTAACCCTAAATCTTAACCCAAAATCCAAACTTTAAATCCTAAACCCAAATTCTAAACTCAAATCCTAGACCTTAAATTTAAATTCTAAACCCAAACCTCATAACTTAAGTACGTTCTTTATTTTTATTAGAATACGGAGAGATGGAAAGGGAGAGCGAGATGTGATATATATATAGATAGCTACGTAGAATAGGGGTTTTTGTAGCATAGGGAAGTCATATTTGGAGAATCTATCTTATAGGTTGCTTTCGGGATATAAGGAAAGTGACCGATCACCTAAATAATCTTTCTATCCTGTAAATCAAATGCAATTGCCCTTCAATTATTCAACGATCATAAAACTTACTAGAAGATCCCACAAACCCCATAAAAGCTCTCTGCTCTCTCTCTCTTCTCACTCACTCTTCTTACACCGGGAAGAACAAAGTTGGTGAAGTCTCCGGCAGGGATAACTCAGCTTCACCGATGATCACATACATGCAAGATAATCCATCGATGTTTAGGCTTCGAGCTTCCAAGTTTCTACTACTCTCTGTTCTCATCTTGAGCCAGTTTCTATCTACTCAACTCCTTGCTCAAAGATCTAAATCTCCATGGCAGACACTCACTGGTACGTAAACTCCTCTATCTCTTCATCTCCTTCACTTTCTCAAAACAGAACCAAACGAAGTGAAAGTGGCTTTACTTGTCTCCCTTGTTGATTTTTTTTGGTTTGGGTAGGAGAGGCTCCTCTTGTCATTGCACGTGGTGGGTTTTCTGGGTTGTTTCCAGATTCAAGCGTAACTGCTTACAGTTTTGTGTCGGCTACAAGTGTTCCCGATGCTGTCTTGTGGTGTGATGTGCAACTTACAAAGGATGGAGTTGGGATTTGCTTCCCTGATGTGACCATGTACAAAGATTCTAACGTCCAAGATGCTTACCCTAAACGGAAAAACTCTTACCTTCTTAACGGAGTCCCTACTCAGGACTGGTTCACCATTGACTTCACCTCCAAGGATCTCAAAAGCGTGTTCTGTAAGTTTGGTGCATTGAAGGAACAAAATTTTCTTTGTATTTATTCTTATTACAAATCTATTTTTCAAACTGTGGCAGTGATCCGAGGGATATTATCACGTTCACCTGCATTCGATGACAACAGAAACGTTATTTCAACAGTTGAGAACATAGCTACACAGTTCAAACCTGCGGGGTTTTGGTTAAATGTTCAGGTAATTTTTATGACAGTATGCTGGTTGGCTTTTTGTTGTTGTTGTAATGAAATATATCTCAGATCACTCTAACACGGCTGCTTTTTTTTTCTCACTCAGCACGACGCGTTCTATGCGCAACACAATCTAAGCATGAGCGGATTTCTGCTATCAGTTTCCAAAACTGTGACCATCGACTACCTCTCTTCCCCTGAATTGAAGTTCTTCCGGGACATCGGTAGCCGGTTTGGTAAAACCGGGCCAAAGTTTGTGTTCAGGTTCCTTGAGAAAGATGACGTTGAGGTGTCAACTAATCAAACCTATGGATCTCTGATGACAAACTTAACATTCATCAAGACGTTTGCTTCAGGCGTTCTTGTTCCCAAGTCTTACATATGGCCGGTGGACAAAGACCAGTACTTGCTTCCCCATACAACATTTGTTCAAGATGCTCATAAAGCAGGGTTACAAGTATATGCCTCAGGCTTTGCAAATGATTTTGATTTGGCATATAACTATAGTTATGATCCATTGGCTGAGTACTTAGCTTTCATGGACAACGGAAACTTCTCTGTGGATGGTGTTGTATCTGATTTTCCATTAACCGCATCCTCGGCTGTTGGTAAGCAAAATGTCTTCTCCTATGTCACATCATCTACAAAGTGAAACCATTTATTTCTTTTTGGACTTTTTCTTATTCCTCAGACTGTTTCTCCCATCTTGGAAGTAACGCTTCTTCAACGCAAGGGGATTTTTTTGTTATATCGAAAAATGGAGCAAGTGGAGACTACCCTGGATGCTCTGACTTGGCCTATTCAAAGGCTATCGAAGACGGTGCTGATATCATAGATTGTGCGATTCAAATGTCATCAGACGGGATTCCTTTTTGCTTAAACTCAAGCAATCTTCTAGAGGGCACCAACGTTTTCCAAAGTCCTTTCATAAACCGCTCATCAACTGTTCCTGAGATCGCCCCACATGCTGGAATATACAGCTTTAGTCTGAGATGGAGTGAGATTAAGACACTGAGACGTATATAACTTACTTACCAAGTCTTGATTCTTGTTTTTTTTGTTTTGTTTTGTTTTGTTTCTTACATCATCTGTTTGCAGTTGCAATGACCCACCCCTACAGCTTGGGATTTAACTTGTTTAGGAACCCGAGAGAGAAAAGTTCAGAGAAGATTGTCCCACTCTATGACTTCCTGATCTTGGCGAATAAATCTAGCTCACTAGTTGGTGTGTTGATCAGCGTGGAGGTAGTATCACTTTAAAATTAATCTAACATTAGCAATGAATGTGATGTTCTTCTTAAGGACTATATATGTTTTGGTTTCATTCAGAATGTAGCATACCTAAGAGGGAAGCAAGGGATAGACGTTGTTAAAGAAGTTTTATACGCATTCAAAGAAGCCTGTTGCATCGACGCGACCAAACGGGTTATGATTCAGTCATCTAACAGCCCAGTCTTGGTTGACTTCAAGAAACAGAGCCCGTACGAGATAGTCTACCAAGTGGAAGAAAATGTTGGCGACATCGTCGACTCTGCGATCGAAGAGATCAAGAAGTTCGCTGACGCTGTTGTTGTCAGCAGACGATCGGTCTACTCGACCAGTAACTTCTTCCTCTCCGGACAGACTCATCTAGTGGAGAAGCTGCACAAGTTTAATCTTCCGGTTTACGTTAAAACGTTCCGGAACGAGTTTGTTTCTCAGCCTTGGGATTTCTTCTCTGATGCGACCGTTGAAATAAACACGTATGTTGCTGGAGCTGGTGTCAATGGAACCATCACTGAGTGCGAGATACAAAAGTAAGTTTGAAAATTTGAAAGAATGTCTGAAAACTCTGATATGATGTTTCAAAGTTTCTTTCTCAGGGAACCGGTGCTTGACCCGCAAAGACCACCCTCCTTACATGCCTCTGGTTAAGCCAGCTGGCCTCTTAGGATTCGTGAATCATGATTCTCCACACCCGGCTTTCACAGCTGATGATGTCACTGAACCACCACTACCTCCAGTCACATTTAGAACTCCACCCAACATCCCTGGACCCTTATCAACCGATGAAAAAGCTCCTAACAGTAAAACCAGGCTCACTCCACCTCTTCTTCTTCCTGCACTCGCTATGGCTCTCGCCTCTCTTCTACTTCTTTCATCACTATCGATCTTGTAATCCAACTTAAATCTCCATTTACCATTTATATATGAAAAGTCTTTTTAATATTTCTACCTTATCTACTGAAATACAAGTCAGCAATTGGCATAAAAATACATAATACGTTGAAATTTGCATAAAAGCAAGAATAGACAAGTAGTGCCAAAGCCCAATCCAATAACAGCATAGAATGATATCGACATCGTTGCCCCTATTGATCTGATCGCACAAGTTAAGAGTGGGAAGTTTATGAGGTGACTGACATAAATGTAACGATGATTTTATTCAATTTTCTTTACTTTCTATTTCTCCATCGTATTCATCCCTTTTTTATATCTTTCTTATTATGTGCTTCTTTTTCATTTATTCTACCATCGTCATGAGATCCATCATACATAATCAGTAGATAATAATATCTTTAACACTATAATTTCCGGTTTGTCTTACTGCCTCATTGAGATCCGCATCATCATGCAAGGATAATATGATAATTAACCAGTTAACATAAAAGTTTAATAACTAAATATTAGATTCTTAACATCTTACCCAAAACAAAACTAATATTAGACTAACCAGTATTTTATTTAATAACTATGTTTAAGAAATAAAATTAGTGAAAATTGTAGATGTGACCAGAGAACTGATATAGTACGTGAGAGAGACGTTTTATAGTATTATTTAATTTAGTGATATGAGTGTTAAATTATATGTATTGTAGCATAGCTATACTTTCACGTATCTGAATCATTTATAAGTTAATATCATTATTCATTGATTATTTCCATACTTTATCTGTTAGCTGATATTTAATTTTATATTTATCGACTATTTGATCAGCTGTTATTTTTTCATCGAAACAAAACTTAAATTATATTTATGTATGATAACATTTGTGACTAAAGAAATTATATATGGTGTATGAATTGCTGAACGTAACAATTTATGTGCTCGGCTAAACATAAAACTAAATTTAAGGTTTCAGTCCTACCTTGCTCTCGGAGGACCATCGTGATCACATTCTCAATGAGGCTCCGTTCGTAGGATCTTAAACCTTTCTTTAAGGCTGACTTTATGTTAGTTTCACATTTGTTATTGTTTCTATTTATTAGCAGGCTTGGACTTAATTATATAAACCCAAAAAATTGGGTTCTTTGGATTTAGTCCATCTGGAGTTTAATTGTTCTGAGCTTAAGCTTGTTTGGGTTTGGAACGGTCGAAAAACCCAAAATCTATACCTCAATTTATTTAAGAGAAATTGCATCTCATGTACAAAGATATCTGCATAATTTGTAGTTATGGAATTGAACCTTTTTTGCTGATGTGTTCTTTCATAATGGCCATCTTATCCATATAGTTCCTATAACACAACCTACACTGTTCAAAACCCCTGCACCTTTTACTACACGTGCGATTAAACTTATGAGGCGAGAGAGAGAGAGAGTTACTTCTTTATTCAATATTATCTCTATGGTTTCTCTCGTACCATTTCATCGCTCATTGTTCCAAAATTACTTCGTCTTCTCCGTCATAACCTTAGTTTCAAATTGTTTAAAGGCTCTAGTGATTCCGTATATATGTTTTTTCATGCCACTTTTATTCCGTTTATTTATTGCTTCTTCTTTCTAAAATCATTTGTTTTCTATCTATTGCTGCGTCTGAATGTAATTCATCGCCGTCAAGCTTATCCATTCATGGTGGTGCTTCACCTTCCACCTCTGTTTACGTCGAATTTGAGACCGTCGCGAGATTTACACATTTTACTCCTTCGTCGACCGATCTTTAGTCGCCTTGCTCTACCGACGTCGTCATGTTCAGAATCAAGCCTTTCCGTCGTGCTCATCCTTGTGGTCTCCATCAAGCTCCAGATCCGCCGAAGAGAAAGGTTGATCTATCCAATGGTGACTTTCTATGTTTTTGCAAGACATGTCCTTGACGTTCTGGTTATTTTCAATATGACCCCAAACATTTTATATTTATAGAAACATCCTCGCAAATCAACCCGGATTTTTTCAATCGTGCGATCTAGCCAAGTGGGTCATTCGATAGTTACATATTTGTTAGTACAAGCTATATGAGCACCAAATATAATAGACGGTTAGATATTATATTAGATGGGATGGATAACGTTGTTAGCAAGCTATGTGAACAGATAACAAATAATAATAATAGTAAATATTAGTGTATTATTGTTTTCGAGAATTTTCCAGTTTGTACTATTTTTAAAACGACATCTAATAAAAGTGTTTGTTGTACTTAAAAACCTTTATCCAGCCAAAAGTTATTTAAATCATAGGTAATATTAATTTTAGCTGAATATATGAAGGCTTGTACATCCAATAATCCATACACCTAACATTAATGTTAATTTCTTCTTTTTAAATGCACATTCTCTATAACAGTATTGTTGTACATACAGAATGGTTGTAACCAAACCCTTCATACTGAATCTACACCCGTCGCCCAATAAACATTTCATATGTTCCATAGAAAAGATTGCATTTCACATGTTAGATTGACCAACTAATATGAAAATATTATTCTAAAAATTTCTCATAAAAAATTTACACATAAATATCAAAATAGCTAATAAAAATTTACTATAAACAATCCTACAAAATTGTATCACACCCTGTTGACAACTAATATTGTTGTTAGCTGAAAATAGAATGTTTCATCTGGCCAAATTTTCTGAGTTATGAGTGTATATCTGATGGAAGTTTTTTACAAACATATTTAGGATCAAGTGTTTAGATGATTTGAGAGATTTTAGCCTATCTTTTCTACAACAAACATTTTAGAAGCCGGATAATAGGTTTGTTAGCAGAAAATATTATTATTATATGACTATTCTATATTTATCCTTGACAATATTTATTTTAAGTAATATTAGTTATATATAGTGTTTTGTATATTATTAAGCATCTATTTTAGTCATTTATGTTTTTAAATCTTTCATTTAGTTGTCATTGGGAGTTGCATATATACATTTTGCATACACATAGGTTTGGAGTACGTAACCAGAAGTTTTGGCTTTTGGGCAAAACAAAATGAGGAGATATCTTCACTATTGTAATGTAGGGGTCAAAACCGAAAATATGCAAAAGAGCAGAGACCAGTTTGCAAAAAAAGACAGAAATGGATCCTCAGCTGCGATAGCGAAAAGGTATATCGTACTCGTGTAATAGACTAATAGCCATAAGGTATCGTTGTTTAATGCTACTGTATTGGTCAGCCTTGGATGGATATAGTTAGACCAGCTCAGGCTACATGGATGTTTACACTTTTTGTATATATATATTAATTAATGATTACATGTAATAATTAGAAAACTCTCGCTCTATATATTCTTACGTGAAAAAAACAAGGAGTAGGGGCACCGTGGTGTTTCCGCAGTGTCTGGAGATAGACCTGATGTATGGGCTTTCGTTTTTTCCATCTCCGCAAAATATCAAATCTTTATGTAATTTCTGTGCAATTCGCTCTTTATTAAATTATTTAGCATTGTTGCTCATGTCTTGAACAAATATAAAATTGATGTTCATGTCTTAAACAAATGATAAGTACAGTGGTGTCAAAGTCTATTTAGTATTAGCGCACATGTCTTAAACAAATATTGAAGTCTTCTCCTAACAAGACATGTTGAAACACTAATTTGTAGACACATACTTGGTTAGAATGATTTACGATCTAGGTAATTCATTAATACTTATAAAACTTTTATTTTCTATTAATATTTATGTCAAAAATTTGATGTTTTATATTTTATATGTAGTTTTTGATTATGATAAGAATGTCGGGTCATGAAAAATATTCTGATCTTAATCCTACATTTTTTGTTGATTAGAGTTGAATTTTTTTTCTATTTGTTATTACTGTTTATTTGGTTTATTATGTAAAATTTATTTTAATTTTGGAAAACGCATGGAAGATTATTTAATTTTGGAATTAAATTTATTTCCCTTTTAAATTTTAATTTACTTATTTTTTTAAAGTTCAAAAAGCCTACAGTTTTAAGGCCGGATCGGGCTTTGAAATATTGGCTGATAAATTACGCGGCCCAGGCACCGGACTTAAATAACAATGGCTTTGTCAGTTTTGGGTCAGGCCGGACCGGCCCGGACTTTGTTTTTTAAGCAAAGCTGATACGTTTTGTTTAGACGTTAAAAAAAGGAACTAATCTGAACAAACAAAATTACTGACCAAAAGTCTTTTAGTAATCATTTTTTTTTTGGTAAAATTGTTTTAGTAATCATAGTTCTGTTTACATTACTCTTTGAGAAACTTTTGAAGAAACTGCTTCAACGGAGGTATTGAATCGGGCCCCCCTCTGCATCTGTCGCTCTTCAAGCATCTTTTTCTGGATTCAGCGGTGGGAAATCTCGGATCACAATCTTTACCTAGATAATGAATAGACTTTGGTTTCGCATCAATGCTGCTTATAAACACGCAGAGTACAATCAAACTTGTCAGGAACAGTAACTCTTTTTTCATCACGATTTTACTACTTTGGATTTTTATTTTTTGTTTGTTACGTTGTAGAAAGATTAGAAAAGCCAATTCATATATATAGAGCGAGATATCAGTTATTTTTTCATCTATATTATTAAAAGAGAAGTATCCATTAAAAAATACCCTAAGTTTTCTAACTTATTTACACTTCTATGCCACTGAGAATTAAATTAAACCATCTATTTTAATGCTTGTCTTTTCCAGTTAAATTAATGAATTTTCCTTAATCAAATTTAAACTTAATGTTTTAAAATGAATATACATATTTTAATATTTATCTTTTTCAGTTAAATTAATGAGTTTTCCTTAAGAGAAAAACTTGGGTTCACCAACCAATCAAAAAATCTTATATATTAAAACAGAAGTCACAACATTGATTCATGTGTGATTTTTAAAAAACTGGACCTAATGGACCTATTCATAGAAATTCATACTACATTATAATTCAGACTAATAATAAATAGAATTTTTAAAATATTTTAATCATAATATTTTTTTATATCTTTTCATTTTAAATATAAATATATTTATTTTAAAATCTAACAAATCTGTTTAAAAAGATTTTTACAAGATCTTCATTATCAAAATTATATTTAAATATTTTCACTAATTTCGAAATTAGTTTAAAATATTATTATACATTAATATATTCAGTTATTAAAATGAAAAATAAAAAATCTATAATATTTTATTTATTATATAATCATAATCAATCATATTAAAATAAAATTATTATATCGAGCTAAATATAATAAAATTGTATTATATTGATATATTTTACATTCGTAATTATAAAACATTTATGTTCAAAAATAAAATCTAATATGTTGGTAAGATGGGTTAACATTATAAAACTATATAATACTTGTATAAAAATTAACATGTATTTCTTTAAATTTAATAATATAAAATCTTTGTAACTACTTTAATCATAATATATTTTCATTTTAAATATAATATATATTATATATTATATTTTAAAATTTCTAATAAATCTTTGTAAAAATATTTAAACGATAACTTAATGTATTTTAAGTTATCGTTTAGAAATGAAAATAAATAAATTATATCCTATTTTTGTCTACTTTTATAGTCATGATCATGTTAAAATATAATTATTATACTAAAATAAATATGATAAAATTATATTCAATTGATAAATTTATAAATTTTATTTTCATAAATATAAATTATTTATTTAAAATATAATATGATGATAGAATGGTTTAAAATTAACAAACTATATAATACATGTGTAAAAATTAACATATCTTACACTTTTATATATACAATAATAAATTATTTAAAATGAATAAGCATAAAAATATTGGTAAAAAGAAATCAAGTTTTGAAATACGGGTCAGAATTTAGCATAAATTAAATACAAAATATTTTTTAAATATATTTTCTCATGAATATATTAATTTGCTTAATAAATAAATGCAAATACAATAAGATAAATATATAATAAGAAGTGGTAAATACATAAGGTTTAAGAAATTAATTAATTATAACATGTAAATTATAAAATTATTGTATTTGAAATAGTTATATAAATATTTAAGTATATGATTAACATTAAAAATATATACCACTTATGTTCTAAAACAATAATTTATGTATAGAAAAGTGAAAACAAACACCCGTGCGGATGCACGGGTCAAAATCTAGTAGTATATTAAATGCAAACATTTTCATAAATGGAAACAAAATATTTTGAATTTACTGCTTAAAATAAATAGATAAAAACAAATAAAAATATTAGTAGCTGCAAAAAAAATATTTCTTTTCTAAAAATTGTTAATGCCGTCCACCCCAAACCCTAAATCATAAACACTAAATCTAAACCCTAAACTCATAGGTCAATCTTAAACCCTTATCTAAATCATAAATCCTTATGTAAATCATAAATACTAAACCCTAAATTCATAACCCTAAACACTAAACCCTAAGCTTTTGGATAAACCCTAAATTTTTGGATACATTCTAAACCTTTGGGTAAACAACTTTTATTTTCTAAATTTTTACATTCTAAATTTTTGGATACATTCTGAATTTAGGGTTTATTTTCTAAAAGTTGTTTACCCAAAGGTTTAGAATGTATCCAAAAATTTAGGGTTTATCCAAAAGCTTAGGGTTTAGTGTTTAGGGTTATGAATTTAGGGTTTAGTATTTATGATTTACATAAGGATTTATGATTTAGATAAGGGTTTAGGGTTGACCTAAGAGTTTAGGGTTTAGATTTAGTGTTTATGATTTAGGGTTTGGGGTGGACGGCATTAACAATTTTGAGAAAAGAAATATTTTTTTTTTTGCAGCTACTAATATTTTATTTATTTTTATCTATTTATTGTAAGTAGTAAATTTAAAATATTTTGTTTTCTTTTATGAAAAAGACTGCATTTAATATATTATTTTTTGATTGGTTGGTGAACCCAAGTTTTTATCTTAAGGAAAACTCATTAATTTAACTGAAAAAGATAAACATTAAAATATGTATATTCATTTAAAAACATTAAGTCTAAATTTGATTAAGGAAAACTCATTAATTTAACTGGAAAAGACAAGCATTAAAATATGTAGTTTAATTTAATTCTCAGTGGTAGGGAAGTGTAAATAAGTTCGAAAATTTAGGGGTATTTTTTAAAGGGTACTTCTCTTTTAATAATATAGAGTTAGCTTTAAATATAAAGTCCAATTTTGGTTTTTGGTTGTCTATTATTAACTTCAGTTTTTATTTATTTAATAGAAAGCTAAATATTTATTTTGTAACGGAAAGCTAAATATTTATTTTTTAACAGAAACCTAAATTTTCGTGTTATGGTTTATGTTTTCTTAACATATGTTACGGTTTATGTTTCAGTTCAGTTTTTTTTCAGTATCAATTCAGTTTTTTTTTTTTTTGGTCAAAATCAATTCAGTTTTCTTTCTTTCAAAATATGCATTATGTTTGAAAAAAAATATCTGTGATTTGACAGTTCGTGGCTTTAAATTTTAGCTGGTTTTTAATACTAACTAGATCTCGACCCGCATAACCGTGCGGATTTCTTATTTCTATACTAAAATACTTTAGTTTATATAACAATATTTATTAATAACTTAATGTAATTTAGTGTTATATATTATGTAATTCTATAATAGCTGTTTACGTGGTTTATATATTATTACTATAAATTTTGTTTTTTTGTAACAAAAGTTATTTTGGAAACTTTATTATGTAACAATATTACTTTACATACTTTTTATTTAAAATTTAAAATTTAAAATTTAAAATATAAAATTTACATGAAAGCAAATTAAATTTATACATTAAGTTATTGTTTAAATATTACACAGATTTATTTGAATTTTTAAAATACAATATATAAATATATATTATATTTAAAATGAAAATATGTTATGATTAAAGTAGTTACAAAGATTTTATATTATTAACTTTAAAGAAATACATATTAATTTTTATATATGTATTATATAGGTTGATAATGTTAACCCATCTTACCAACATATTAGATTTTATTTTTGAACATAAATATTTTATAATTACGAAAATAAAATATATAAATATATAAATTTAATACAATTTTATTATATTTAGCTCAATATAATAATTTTAATTTAATATGATTGATTATGATTATATAATAGATAAAATATTATAAATTTTTTTATTTTTCATTTTATATAACTGAATATATTAATGTATAATAATATTTTAAACTAATTTCGAAATTAGTAAAAATATTTAAATATAATTTCAAAAATGAAGATCTTGTAAAAATCTTTTTAAACAGATTTGTTAGAATTTTAAAATAAATATATTTATATTTAAAATGAAAAGATATCAAAAGATACTATGATTAAAATATTTTAAAAATTATACTCCCTCTGTTGACTTTTCACATATATTAAGAAAACTCATTAAATATGCATTGTTTTTTGTGAATAACAATTTTCCATAACTTTAAACCAATAGCAATTCAATAAACACCATTAATTTTTTTGAAACTTACAATTTTTCATAAAATCATACATTGAAAAAGTAAAAAATGTATCTTTTTGAAACAACTTTTTTTTCCAGAACATACATCTTTTAGGAACGGAGGGAGTATTTATTATTAGTCTGAATTAAAATATAGTATGAGTTTCTATGAATAGGTCCATTAGGTCCATTTTTAAAAAAATCACACATGAATCAAGGTTGTGTCTTCTGTTTTAATATATAAGAAGTTATACTTTTGTTACGACCAATTTAGCCAGATTATCTCAAAGCAGTTTTAGTTTTTCTTTTCGCTAAACCTGAAAAGAAAACTAGTTGTGAAAAATAAATAAAAGTAATATGTAAGGTATAACATAGTAGTGTATAGTATTGCTTCAGTTTAGCAAATAAGAAAATATGTTAAATTTAGCATATATCCAGAAAACTTTTTAAATCAATATTTCTTTTTAAATCCAACCAAAATTTTGACAACATTCCCTTTATTAACAAATAATTTCGTGCAATACATAATATAATCTACAAATGACATAAATTTCAAAAACAATAGAGAGAATTCATAAGAATAGAAATGAGAAAAAAATATTTACACAATTTCTCATGTTTCATCCAAATCAGATCGACAAAACAAAAATAATGAATTTAACTATTTTTACCTTTTTAACCATCTTACACCATAAAGAATTATGAATTTTTTTTTAAAAAAAAATTAAGACCAAAGCCTATGATTAATACATTATAAAAATAAAAATTAAATATCAGTTTGGAAAAAAAAACATACAAGATATAAAGTATAAAATAAAAATGTAGTAAAATATATAAATTAGAGAAATTAGAGCACATGCACATACACAAATGAAATTAAGTGTATATAGACACATAAAAAAATTAAGCTAGAGTATTTTATATATTTGATGTAATATTACATTTCTTACCCCTAAGCATATCTCATCCATTTGATATTCCTCTTTCCTTTTGTTTTCTTCATCTTTTTTTTCTCTTTTTTTTTTCTTTCTTCTCCCTTTCTCAATCTTATTTGATATATATCTTTTGGATCAAATATAATTCAACTAAAAAATTATGTGAGTAAAAATGCACATATCTTTTTAATTTCATGCTTTATGTTGCAAATAGAAACACAAAGATCACCATTGATTGTGTCAAACATGATAGAACCCTGAGATGAAGTTTATAGTACACAAAGTCTATTCTTGGAAGTAATAATATTTTTGAGGTATATATTATAATTTTTACATTTATAATGACTTATAAAATAATGTTACTCTCTCTGTTTCTTAAAAAAATAGATGTTTTGGTGTTTTCACACATATTAAGAAAACACATTAATTTTGCATCTTTTTTTTGAAATTATCAAATTCCAATGCTTTTTAACCAATAGTGTTTCAATAAATCCAATTAATTTTATTGAAATTTATAATTTTTGTATAGAAAACATAAAAAATCTATCTTTGTGAAACAAATTTGCTTTCTAAAACTTCTATCTTAATGAAACATAGGGAGTATAATACTTAGTCACTTCATGTTTTGTGTTTTAGGTAGTTGTCTCAGTGTGAGATTATTTTATCTTTGGGTTGCTTATGGATTCTTCGTTTAGTATGTGTTTCTTGCTTCGGTATATCCATTGATGTTCCTTAATAAGAAAAGAAATGGGGAAAGTTTGTTAATTTGGTGAATATCTTGTAGTTTAAGGGCTAACTGCAACTAGATCTCTGTATATTTACTCTTGCAGTTGCATTTAACATGATTTTAGGACCTTTGGTGATTTGTAAAAGAGCATGCTTTTTGATATTCTAAAACAGTGTGTGAATAGGATGCTTTGGGACCGTATGTGAGTTGAAGAACACTAGAAGTGCATTGAGAAAACACGTCGAAGCTATGTGGATAATCAAAATAAACCTTTGATAATGTATACCATATAATTCAAGCACTATTTTTTAGCTTCTTTTGTAAGTGAATTATTCTTTCTGAGGGGTTTCATGAACTAGAATTTGTTTTGTGATTGCAGTTTATATGTTCTTTTAGATTCTCTTGAGAAGTCTATAAATGCACTCGTAAATGGTACTTTACGCTGGTTTGTGCTCAGATTGGCTTGCACTAGTAGAAAGTGCTTACCTGTTAACCATTTAAATGATAACAGTGATAATAGAATTATAATTATTTCACCTTACGGTCGTACAAAGTGTTGTGTTTGAAACTTTGAATGCAATGAAAAATTATATCTAAACCTAAATATACATCATAAACTAAATATTAAAATTTAAAGCTGATCATAACTTCACTCTCACTCTATAAATACTAATCAATAAACTCTAATCACTAAATCTTAAACCAAAAATTAGACCATAAACCCGAATATAAATCATAAACCCAAATATTAAAATCTAAAGCTGATCATAACTTCACTCTCACTCTCTAAATACTAAATCATAAACTCTAATTACTAAACCATAAACCAAAAATTAAACCCTAAAATCAAAAGTAAACCCTAAACCCAAATATCAAAATTTAATGTTGATCCTAATTTCATTTCTACCTTCTAAATACTAAACCCTAAATCCTAATCACTAAACCTTAAATCTAAATATAAATCCTAAACCCAAATAGAATGAAACAAAATAAATATTGTTAGATTCATGTTTATTATGGGCTTCCAATTTAAAATGAATTGGTAATTAATGTACTGCCCCTAACTCTTTATATATTACTTAATGTCCCTTAGAATTCCCTATGTGGGATATAAATCCCTAATACCCATCCTCGAGATGATAGCTTTTATCGGCCAGAAATCTCGGAACTTTAGGACATTTATACTCGGTCGAGCGAGTTTAACACAACCTTTATACCCGGTTGGAAGGATTAATCACGACCTGTATACCCGGTCGGAAGGATTAATTTTAATTTTTAACTAGAGCTTGACCCGCGCATCCGCGTAGGTGTTAGTTTTTTTTATAAATAAATATTTATTTGTATAAGTGATAATATATATTTTAAAATTGACCCGTTTAATTTTTTTTAATATGACATTTCTAAACACAATAATTTTATAGTTTATATTGAGTAGTTTTATTTTATCATGTAAACCCTTAATTGTATCATCCATTTATTTAGAATATGACATGTAAAGTCACACAAATGTATTTTTATTTTTATGGATCAAAATTTTATGATTATATATATAATAAAATTGTTGTATAAACTGTTTTTATGGATCAAAATTTTATGATTATGTATAATAAAATTGTTGTATACTATTTATTATGTATATGTGGAATTAGTAAAATAATTACCGTATAATGTATGTAATCACGAAATGCATATATGGAATTAATTATTTTCAAACATACATATGTATAATAAAAAAGGAAAAAGACAAATAATATTAAAAGTTAGGTTTATTAATTATTATTGCCATGAATTTTTAGTTATAAATTGATTTTGGAAATACATTAATTGAAGAGAAAAGACAAAAATCCTAAAAGATAGGTTAATTAATAACTTCAGTGGCATGACATTGTAAATATAGTGAAAAACTAAAGGATAATCTAATTTTGTACTCCTCTTTTAATAGATTAGATTTTAATTATGAGTTTAGGGTATTTAAGATCTGGGCTCTGATACCAAGTTAGATTCAAGTTTATTATGGGCTTCCAACTTAAAACCAATTGGTAATTAGTAGATTAGTCTTAATCCTTTATATATTACTTAATGTCCCTTAGAATTCTCGATGTAGGATATATATCCCTAATAAATATCATAGTACACATTTGTGAAATTATAAAATATCTATGATTTACAAATTTTTATTGATTATCATTTTAATAATGAACGCACAAGTACATCTTTAAAGTAAACAAGTCCATACACCACTAAAACAATGTCAATAAAAATTTGTCAAGTCTTATTTTGTTTATGAAAAAGTAAAAACAAATTAAAATTAATTGCCCAAGAAAGGAAAAAAAAAACATGACACTGATAACACAATTAGCAAACCCCTAAACATTGTTAGCAAAATTGTAAACCTTAAGGTGCAAACCCTAAACTCTGTGAACTTTAAATCCCAAACTCTAAACTCTAAATTTTAAGGGGTGAAACCTAGGGTTTAAGGTATATAATTTAGGGTTTACGGTTTAGCAAACGGTATTTAACAACATTATTTTTTTTCTTTTTTGACAATTAATATTATTTTTATTAATTTTTCAAAAATAGAAAATAACTTAACAAATTTTTATTAATTATTGTTTTAATAGTGAATGCACATGTTCATACATTTTTATTCTAAGAAGTGAGCAGTTTTAAAAGTTTTTTATGAATAGTATGTGCGGTCTGATAAAAATGAAAGTGAATTTTAAAAAAAAATCAGGATACAGAGAGATGGAGAGGGAGAGATGGAGAGGGAGAGCTAGATGTGATATATATGAGAGCTACGTAGGATAGGGGTTTTGTAGCATAGGAAAGTCATATTTGGACAATTTATGTTATAGGGTTACTTTCAGGATATAAGGAAAGTGACCGATCACCTAAATAATCTTTCTATCGTCAATTGCCCTTCAATTAATCAACGATCATAAAACTCACAAGAAGATCCCACAAACCCCATAAAAGCTCTCTGCTCTCTCTCTCTCTCGTCTCACTCTTCTCACACCGGGAAGAACAAAGTTGGTGAAGTCTCCGGCAGGGATAACTCAGCTTCACCGATGATCACATGCATGCAAGATAATCCATCGATGTTTAGACTTCGAGCTTCCAAGTTTCTACTACTCTCTGTTCTCATCTTGAGCCAGTTTCTATCTACTCAACTCCTTGCTCAAAGATCTAAATCTCCATGGCAGACACTCACTGGTACGTAAACCCCTTTATCTCTTCATCTCCTTCACTTTCTCAAAACAGAACCAAACGAAGTGAAAGTGGCTTTACTTATCTCCCTTGTTGATTTTTTGGTTTGGGTAGGAGAGGCTCCTCTTGTCATTGCACGTGGAGGGTTTTCTGGGTTGTTTCCAGATTCAAGCGTAACGGCTTACAGTTTTGTGTCGGCTACAAGTGTTCCCGATGCTGTCTTGTGGTGTGATGTGCAACTTACAAAGGATGGAGTTGGGATTTGCTTCCCTGATGTGACCATGTCTAAAGATTCTAACATCGAGTGTGCTTACCCTAAACGAAAAAACTCTTACCATCTTAACGGAGTCCCTACTCAGGACTGGTTCACCATTTGATTTCACCTCCAAGGATCTCAAAAGAGTGTCATGTAAGTTTGGTGCATTGAAGGAACAAAATTTTCTTTGTATTTATTCTTACAAATCTATTTTTCAAACTGTGGCAGTGATCCGAGGGATATTATCACGGTCACCGGCATTCAATGACAACAGAAACGTTATTTCAACAGTTGAGAACATAGCTACGCAGTTCAAACCTGCGGGGTTTTGGCTAAATGTTCAGGTAATTTTTATTACAGTATGCTTCTTGTTGTAATGAAATATATATCTCAGATCACTCTAACACAGGCTGCTTTTTTTTTCTCACTCAGCACGACGCGTTCTATGCGCAACACAATCTAAGCATGAGCGGATTTCTGCTATCAGTTTCCAAAACTGTGACCATCGACTACCTCTCTTCCTCTGAATTGAAGTTCTTCCGGGACATCGGTAGCCGGTTTGGTAAAACCGGGCCAAAGTTTGTGTTCAGGTTCCTTGAGAAAGATGACGTTGAGGTGTTCTTGGTTGAATTCAAGACGTTTGCTTCAGGCGTTCTTGGTTGACTTCAAGACGTTTGCTTCAGGCGTTCTTGGTTGACTTCAAGAAACAGAGCCCATACGAGACAGTATACCAAGTGGAAGAAACACTCGGCGACATCTTCGACTCTGCGATCGAAGACATTAAGAAGTTGGCTGACGCTGTTGTTGTCAGTAGACTATCGGTCTACTTGGTCAGCGCTAGCTTCTTCCTCACCGGACAGGCTAAACTTCTGCAGCTTCTCCACTAGATTAGTCTGTCCGGTGATGAAGAAGCTAGCGCTGACCGAGTAGACCGATAGTCTGCTGACAACAACAGCCAACTTCTTAATGTCTTCGATTGCAGAGTCGAAGATGTAGTCGAGTGTTTCTTTCACTTGGTATACTGTCTCGTATGGGCTCTGTTTCTTGAAGTCAACCAAGATCAGCCTCCGTGTTTTTAAATGCAAGGACGGAGTAGCTTAGATACTCAAATCACTCATATCTATTCTTGTTGGAACTATTTTTTGAGCATTATGAAAAATGTATTCATATGCTAAAAATAGAGTTAGTGTGAATGAGAAATAGAAGTTTATAGTGGGTTGATTATAAATTTTAAAATGACATTTGTAAGAATGTCTCACATTGAAAATACAAGGAGAAAATCCTTTATATTTAAAATGGAGAAATCACAACAAAGCTCAAAGCTTTAATATACTTAGTGTAACACCCCAAAACTAGCCCAATTAAATTATTTTTTTTTAAAAAGCTAATGGGTTCTCTACAGCCCAACTAGAAAACCCTAGGGTTTTCCCTTTCCTCACCTTATAAAAGCAAGCCTCCACCCCTTAGTCTCCCATCAGAAATTTAGAAGCGAAGCCCTGCAGAGAATTCCCGGAGATCAGAAGCCCTAGCCGTCGACTCCCTCTCTCTTCCCCGCGCCGCCTCTCTCCTCCTTCTCTCTCTTCGCCGCATCTCTTCTCTCTCTCTCTCTCTCTCTCTCTCTCTCTCTCTCTCTCTCTCTCTCTCTCTCTCTCGCCGCGCCTCCTTCTCTCTCTCTCGGCCGCGTCTCTCTCTCCTCGCCGTGAACAGCCGCGAGTGGTGGTGGTGGCCGCGTGGTGTCATAGATCTCAGATCCCGTTTCTCTTACCCCTATTCTCAGATCCAGATCCAGATTTAGGCTAAGGTGAGGTGTTCTATCCAGATCTGTTCTATGTTCTTTTATATTGTTGAATGGGTTGCTAGGATTGATTAGATCCTGTTTGTTGTTAGGATGATAGATCATATTGCATCAGGACTCTCATACTGATTAAGAACTTTACACGAACTGGTTTAATGATGATTGTGGATTGAGTGATTGGTTGATTGAAGATCTGTTGTTTGTGATTGAGAGCTAGGATGTTAGAAAGAAATGAACGTAAGGTCTTAAGAGAACTGTTAACCGGCCTGGTTAGATGAATGATAGGATATCCATGACTGATTGTTAAATGAATTGAGTGTGACACCGAGAACGGGTGGCGTCTAAAACGGAAAGTAAGAAAGAGTCTAAGGGTTAAGGAAAAAGGAAATGAAAGGAAAAAGGAAAGTTAAATGATTGAAATACGAACCACCGAGGAACTGGTGGGGAGTATGGGAAATGAATAGAAATGGAATACGAACCACCAAGGGACTGGTGGGGAGTATGGGAAACGCGGCGGCCGTAGCGTTCAAAAACGGCAGGTTAAGAATAGAGGCGCCAGTAAGATTGAGTCACGCCGAGTCTTGGCGGGAAGGGGCCGTAATACACTGCAAAGGGTATAGACTACATCCAAGGGAACCGGATGCCGAGTGTACCAGGGCAGGCGGCTCCACAGGAACGCAGCAAGAAAAGGGGAGGGTTGGTCCGCTTGAGCTGTGTAGGTCCTAGAGTTATAGGATGAATGGAGTCTTAAATATTAAACCGAAATGTGTGAATTGAGCGATGACTGAGTTCATTGCATTGCTTGTTTCGTGAAATAAAACTTTAATAGTTAGTTAAGAAATGGGTGTTGTGACTAGTCGGTTCTCGTTTCGCATTGAGCGGTATAAAAGCTCATGGGGGAGACTGGTCTAGAATCACTTCACTGAGTATTCATACTCACCCCTCTTTTTCCCTCTCACTTTTGCAGAACTGTATGTGGAAATGTCGATGGTAAGAAAAGAAACGCACCTGAAACTCATGGGACCAGAAACGGGACACACGGAGATGTCGGGAAGGTAGACATGTGTGTCCTAAACCCCGCACCCAGGAACCCCGGTTGGAAATGGGGAAGGGGCGGGTGTTTCACTTAGTATATTGTGAAGAGGAGATGTCCGTATCGAACCTAAGGCTTTGAACTTCGGATTTGGTAAATTGCCCAGTTGATCAAAGAGTTATTTTTGGATTCACCCCCTAGGTAGGTTCACCAACTAATAAAATTTAGTTATTTTAAATTCGATATCTTTTAAAAAAAGAAACAAAACATTATCAAATTAGATTTACACAAGGTGAGGTGGATAAGGAGATGGGAAGAGATACAGCGAAGAAGAAAACTGCGTGAGAATAGAAGGGATAATGAAAATTAGGTTTACACAGGTGAACAAATGTGTTTTTTAAGTTCGGTTAACCGTTCGTTTTATTAAACCGAACCGAAATAACCGAGAACCAAATGCAATTAAATTTGCCAATCGGTTTTGTATCTTTAACTTAATTCAAACCAAAATACTTAAATGTCGGTTCGGTTTATAATCCCAGGCCTATGCACAATCAAAAGAATTATTATGATAATAATTCAGTCTCCATGTTATGGTTGTACGTTAGAAAACGTATGGATTATGGGCTATATAAGAAAGCCATAATCATCTCATTTCATACACAACAATACCAAAAGAAAAATCATATCCTCTTACATTGAAATTGAATAGTCATGTTAGTATTTTTTTTTTGAGTCTAAGAATACAACACAAAATTAGGTTTGATAGATTTTGTTTTTCGGTGATAGTAGACAGAAAAAATGTTACAGTTATATCCTGGGAATCTGAACGATATGAAACCGTCACACTGCATGGCATTTAAAAATTTTAAAAAAAAAGATTAACCATCTCAACTCTGCAGTTCTTCTTTATTCTTATATTTCGGTATTGTAATTTTAATTCATATTCTTATTATTTTGTACAAGACTTATTCTTGGGTTCACCCCCTAGGTGAATCTGTAGGTTCACCAACCAATAGGATTGTGTCATTTTAGATTTAATATATTTAAAAAAGGAAACAAAATATTATCGAATCATATTATATTTTTAAAATAAAAATTGTATTAATCACAATAAGAAGATTTTTTAATCGCAAAAAAAAAAAGAATTTGTTTTTCAAAAATATTTTTAACGCTGCCAACAAATATTAAACCATAAACCCTACACTTTTAGGTAAACCCAAACTCTTGAATAAATCATAAATCTTAAAGTTTAAGATTTGATCCAAGAGTTTCGGATTTATCCAAGGGTTTAGGGTTTATACCCAAGAGTTTAGGGTTTACCCAAGGGTTTAGGGTTTAGGATTAGGATTTAGGGTTTAGTGTTTTGTTGATTGTGTTAAAAATATTTTCTTTTTAAATTCAAGAATTTAAAATTTATCAAAGGGTTTAGGGTTTACCAAAGGGTTTAGGGTTTAGATTTAGAGTTTAGTGTTTTGTTTATGGTATTAATTTTTTTTTTGAAAACTTTTTTTTGCAACTATTATTATTTTTATTTATTTATACTTTTTTTAATTTTAAAAACGTAATATAATTTGACAATATTTTGTTTCTTTTTTAAAAAAATATTAGATTTGAAATAACTAAATCTTATTGGTTGGTGAATCTATAGGTTCACCCTAGGGAGTGAACCCAAGAATAACTCTTTTTACAAAGACTTATTCTTAGGTCCACCCCCTAGGGTGAACCTCTAGGTTCACCAACCAATAGGATTGTTTTATTTTATATTCAATATCTTTTAAAAAAGGAAACAAAATATTGTCAAATTATATTATGTTTTTAAAATTAAAAGATAAAAAAATAGTAATAATTACAAAAAAAATATTTTACGTCGTCAGCATAACATTAAACCCTAAACCCTAAATTCTAATCCCTAAACTCTTAATCCTAAACCCTAAACTCTAGGATAAATCCTAAACTCTAGGATAAATCCTAAACTCTAAATCAAAATCACTATACACTAAAACATTCAAGCGTATAGGGTTTAGGGTTTTAGGATTTTAGAGTTTTAGTGTTTTTTATTTAGAGTTTAGGATTTATCCAAGGGTTTAGGGTTTACCCAAGGGTTTAGGGTTTACCCAAGGGTTTAGGGTTTAGGATTTAGGGTTTAGGGATTAAGATTTAGGGTTTAGTGTTTTGTTGAGAACATTAAAAATATATTTTTTTTTAATTTTTTTTTCTGTAACTATTATCTTTTTTTACTTTTTTTATTTTGAAAACATAATATAATTTGAGAATATTTTGTTTCCTTTTTTAAAAGATATCAAATTTGAAATAATGAAATCCTATTGGTTGGTGAACCTAGAGGTTCACCCTAGGGGGTGAACCCAAGAATGACTCAAGAATGACTCTTTACAAAGACTTATTCTTAGGTCCACCCCCTAGGGTGAACCTCTAGGTTCACCAACCAATAGGATTGTTTTATTTTATATTCAATATCTTTTAAAAAATGAAACAAAATATTGTCAAATTATATTATGTTTTTAAAATTAAAAGATAAAAAAATAGTAATAATTACAAAAAAAATATTTTACGTCGTCAGCATAACATTAAACCCTAAACCCTAAATTCTAATCCCTAAACTCTTAATCCTAAACCCTAAACTCTAGGATAAATCCTAAACTCTAGGATAAATCCTAAACTCTAAATCAAAATCACTATACACTAAAACATTCAAGCGTTTAGGGTTTAGGGTTTTAGGATTTTAGAGTTTTAGTGTTTTTTATTTAGAGTTTAGGATTTATCCAAGGGTTTAGGGTTTACCTAAGGGTTTAGGGTTTACCCAAGGGTTTAGGGTTTAGGATTTAGGGTTTAGGGATTAAGATTTAGGGTTTAGTGTTTTGTTGAGAACATTAAAAATATATTTTTTTTTAATTTTTTTTTCTGTAACTATTATCTTTTTTTACATTTTTTATTTTGAAAACATAATATAATTTGAGAATATTTTGTTTCCTTTTTTAAAAGATATCAAATTTGAAATAATGAAATCTTATTGGTTGGTGAACCCAAGAATGACTCTTTACAAAGACTTATTCTTAGGTCCACCCCCTAGGGTGAACCTCTAGGTTCACCAACCAATAGGATTGTTTTATTTTATATTCAATATCTTTTAAAAAAGGAAACAAAATATTGTCAAATTATATTATGTTTTTAAAATTAAAAGATAAAAAAATAGTAATAATTACAAAAAAAATATTTTACGTCGTCAGCATAACATTAAACCCTAAACCCTAAATTCTAATCCCTAAACTCTTAATCCTAAACCCTAAACTCTAGGATAAATCCTAAACTCTAGGATAAATCCTAAACTCTAAATCAAAATCACTATACACTAAAACATTCAAGCGTATAGGGTTTAGGGTTTTAGGATTTTAGAGTTTTAGTGTTTTTTATTTAGAGTTTAGGATTTATCCAAGGGTTTAGGGTTTACCCAAGGGTTTAGGGTTTACCCAAGGGTTTAGGGTTTAGGATTTAGGGTTTAGGGATTAAGATTTAGGGTTTAGTGTTTTGTTGAGAACATTAAAAATATATTTTTTTTTAATTTTTTTTTCTGTAACTATTATCTTTTTTTACTTTTTTTATTTTGAAAACATAATATAATTTGAGAATATTTTGTTTCCTTTTTTAAAAGATATCAAATTTGAAATAATGAAATCCTATTGGTTGGTGAACCTAGAGGTTCACCCTAGGGGGTGAACCCAAGAATGACTCAAGAATGACTCTTTACAAAGACTTATTCTTAGGTCCACCCCCTAGGGTGAACCTCTAGGTTCACCAACCAATAGGATTGTTTTATTTTATATTCAATATCTTTTAAAAAATGAAACAAAATATTGTCAAATTATATTATGTTTTTAAAATTAAAAGATAAAAAAATAGTAATAATTACAAAAAAAATATTTTACGTCGTCAGCATAACATTAAACCCTAAACCCTAAATTCTAATCCCTAAACTCTTAATCCTAAACCCTAAACTCTAGGATAAATCCTAAACTCTAGGATAAATCCTAAACTCTAAATCAAAATCACTATACACTAAAACATTCAAGCGTTTAGGGTTTAGGGTTTTAGGATTTTAGAGTTTTAGTGTTTTTTATTTAGAGTTTAGGATTTATCCAAGGGTTTAGGGTTTACCTAAGGGTTTAGGGTTTACCCAAGGGTTTAGGGTTTAGGATTTAGGGTTTAGGGATTAAGATTTAGGGTTTAGTGTTTTGTTGAGAACATTAAAAATATATTTTTTTTTAATTTTTTTTTCTGTAACTATTATCTTTTTTTACATTTTTTATTTTGAAAACATAATATAATTTGAGAATATTTTGTTTCCTTTTTTAAAAGATATCAAATTTGAAATAATGAAATCTTATTGGTTGGTGAACCCAAGAATGACTCTTTACAAAGACTTATTCTTAGGTCCACCCCCTAGGGTGAACCTCTAGGTTCACCAACCAATAGGATTGTTTTATTTTATATTCAATATCTTTTAAAAAAGGAAACAAAATATTGTCAAATTATATTATGTTTTTAAAATTAAAAGATAAAAAAATAGTAATAATTACAAAAAAAATATTTTACGTCGTCAGCATAACATTAAACCCTAAACCCTAAATTCTAATCCCTAAACTCTTAATCCTAAACCCTAAACTCTAGGATAAATCCTAAACTCTAGGATAAATCCTAAACTCTAAATCAAAATCACTATACACTAAAACATTCAAGCGTTTAGGGTTTAGGGTTTTAGGATTTTAGAGTTTTAGTGTTTTTTATTTAGAGTTTAGGATTTATCCAAGGGTTTAGGGTTTACCCAAGGGTTTAGGGTTTACCCAAGGGTTTAGGGTTTAGGATTTAGGGTTTAGGGATTAAGATTTAGGGTTTAGTGTTTTGTTGAGAACATTAAAAATATATTTTTTTTTAATTTTTTTTTCTGTAACTATTATCTTTTTTTACTTTTTTTATTTTGAAAACATAATATAATTTGAGAATATTTTGTTTCCCTTTTTAAAAGATATCAAATTTGAAATAATGAAATCCTATTGGTTGGTGAACCTAGAGGTTCACCCTAGGGGGTGAACCCAAGAATGACTCTTTTACAAATATCAGTTAATAGGATAGTAAAATAAGGTTCCTACGATTCCAATCCTTATCGGCCATTATCCGATTGGATATTCTGAAATGTTCCCAACGTCCTATTATCTAGTATCTACTTTAGACCACAAATAAACATGTCTATCCAAATTACAAATTGATTCATATGCTCATGTAGCACAGCACTACTTAAAGCAAATGAGATAATAATACTCTAGAAACGGCGAAAGCTACTACCTGACGTTGAACAAGACCCATAAACAACTTCTCCGAAACAACCCCATTTCTATATTCTTCTACTGTCTTTATAAAGTCTTTTTGGTTCTTACAAGTATCAGATGTCTGACTGGATGTAAACCATAGTTTAAATTCTCGGTAGACTTTATTCTGCAAGAGAAACAAAGTCATCAACGAGAAAATATAAATAATAAGAAATATTGGTCAAACAAGTTAATTACAACCATTCATATTATAAGAATTTATCATGGAAGAAGAAAAATAATGAGAGTTCTAACAAACTTTCGCTGAAACTTCATGTAAATCTTTAACTTAAAATCAACTAATCCCATCAATATTTAATATATATTTCAAAGGAAGAAAAAACATACAAATTAATCAATTTCTCTTCAATTATTATTGTGACACTCAAAGTTGATGAAAGAACATAAAGATCACGTAGTGGTGTCGATCACCTACGGACCATCGTCGGAGGGTTCAGTAACGGCGTCGCCAATCTCTCATCAGGCCCCGTCAGTTCCGACGCCGTCTTCATTGGCATACTCCGTAACGCCATCAGCATCGAGGTTCAGCTCACGGCGAGCGTCGGCTCATGTTTCCGGTTTGGTTCTCCGGTTTATAACTTTAGTTCTATGTTTTGTCGCTGCTCTTTCATTGGCAGTGAATGTTCATCGGCCTTCACAGAGACATCGGTCTCAGAGCTCCTCGAGTTTCGCTTCATATCCTGAACTATTGTAAGAACCTTTTACCAAAAAAAAAAACTATTGTAAGAACCTCATATTCTTTTCAATATTTATTACTATTATTTTATATAGTATGATGTTTTGTATTTTACTTCCATGTAAGTTTCCAGACTTTTATCTATTAAAAAAAAATTATATTATATTTATTAACTGTTATTTCACATTCAGTACTACTAATTAACTGGCAATTTTATTTATTATTTTTAGTATATGCGTTGAATAGTTTAAATATATATGAAGTGA
Organism: Brassica rapa; assembly: GCF_000309985.2. Lineage (NCBI taxonomy): Eukaryota > Viridiplantae > Streptophyta > Magnoliopsida > Brassicales > Brassicaceae > Brassica > Brassica rapa. The sequence continues at coordinate 18,275,150 of NC_024803.2, read as the reverse complement.
ATGCAAATTGATTGTTAGTATCTATAAGTATATGAAGCTAAATATTATCCGATAATATGTTATAAATGTTTTTGGTACATAATATGTAATAAACTTTGACGAGTCGGATAATTTGGATGTATGACATGAAAATGGTTTAAAGATAGACTAATTGCAGTAAATAAAAATAACCATACCTTAGCCTATTTGCAAAAGATGACGATGGCATTTTATAAGCTATACTTGTCTAGTTTATCACTGTATTTTTTTATTAAAAACATGATTTTTAGTGTACTTTTAATAAAAAAATTATATAATCTTTTTGGTTTTAAAATATTATTACATATTTTACACTTCTCTGCGTGATTTTGTTTTGTACCTAATTTATAAAGTAGTAAAAAGTTGTAATAAAAGAAACAATATATATATATGTATATATATAGGTATTGCTTTGGCGTAGCAGTGACAGGACTCGTGTATACATCTCTACAAACATTCAAAGGAGTGTGTGATATTACTCACAGAGGAATTCTAATCTCTGAGCCTCTCTCGGATTACATCAGTTTCATTCTTGATCAGGTACTCTTTTCAGTATTATTGGCTAGTTAGATCCATATATATAAAAGTGCTACATATAAAAGAATTGTATGTATATAGAGACTCAATAGTAAACACTTTAAAAAATTGGGATAATTTTTTTTTGTGAAACTTAATCAGGTTATATGTTACCTACTAGTATCATCTTCTTCCTTGGCAATTGCGTGGATCCAACATGCAAACAGCGATTCGGTCAAAACACTTAGAAATAACTCCATTGTTTCAGCTTCCATGGCCTTCTCTGCTTTTTTGGTTTTGGCACTCTCGAGCCTCTTGTCTGGGTATAAGCTTTGCAAGAGATTTATGTGGTAATTAAGTCTTGTAAAGGATGTTTATATTCAAAATACTGTTTAATCTAAATAAGTAACATAATGACCAATTATTGCAATAGTTACGTGTTAATTTGCACATGCATGACCATTTTAATTTGTCTTCCTCGTACTTTTGTCAAAATTGTCACTAATTGGTAAAGGGTCCTTTAATATGCACAAAAGGGGGTTTTCATAGTGTGGCAAAATCCAAGGCAGCTTCAGCAACTCTTATCTAACAATTGATACCAAGAGCATGTGTATTTGAGTCACCAACAACATCTATCAACATACCCACCCTAAGTCGATCATCATACCAGGACAAAGTCGAAAAATATTACATTATATACTTGAAAACTGTAATAGATTAGTAAACTGCAAACCCCCCTACTTATATCATGTTTATATGTCCAAAAAAATGTGCTTGAACAACATAGTAGTGTACCTACGAAACTCTCATTAGTGAACGGGAAGAAGAGAAAGAACACAAAATCTAGCTATGAACATATGTTTTTAACAAATCACACATTCTACAGATCCCCAAAGTCTGTCCATCATTCTTCAATGTACAAAGCACACTCCAGACCCAAAAAAAGAAGCATCCAAAAGCAGTTAAATCGATCCTCCACTGTCTACGAGGCATAATGAAAAGGTGTACATGTTTTGGCAATGGAAAACTTAAGTTAAAATTTTTTAACTTAAAATGATTACACGAAGCAGATTGCGCTGTTGATAAAGATTCAAAGAAATCAACTTTAGTATTTGTGACTAACGTTGCAGGGAGAACTCTTTCCTGTCAATCAAAGTTACAAAATTGTGTTAGTCTTATCCACAACTGAAGTAGAGTACATCACAGCTACCAAAGCATGCAAGATGTTATGGAAGAACTTCTTGCTCGAGTTAGGAGTAAAGCAAGACAAGTATATTATGCTATGTGATAATTAGAGCCTTTCACTTAGCAAATGACTCAAACTTGCACTCTCGCTCAAAGCACATAGATATCTGAAATCATTGAATCTGAAGAGTTCTTGAAGATAAGCTCTTATGTCTCAACAATGTATACAATGAAGAAAACTGGTCTAACATTATGACAAAGTAGTACCAACCAAGAAGTTTGAAGATTGTTGTCGAGGCACCGGAATGGTGAGAGTTTTGGGCTAAGTCGGGAAAAGGGAGATTTGTTGAAGAATCCCTCATTAGCCCAACAACAAATATATGCATAATCAAGTCTTAATCTAAAAGTCCAAGAAGAAAAAAATATCTAGATAATCTTGTGAATAAGGATGAGAAAGTATTCTACAACTAGCTTATAGTTGCTTTTCACTAGTAAAAATAGGGGTGTTTGTAACTCTTGTAATCATCAATCAAAAACAAAAAAAAAAGGAAAAAGAAAAAGAAAAAGAAAAATTCATTAAGAAAGAGTTCTAAAAAATTTTAATGAGAGTCTCTCCGAATACAAAGTTTTTGTAGAGAATCTATTTTCTAATATATGAAAAGTATCTTAAACATTAGTTGTCTACTTCTCATCTTAGGTGCACAAATAAATATTATTAGGTAGATTTCCCAACAATGACTTGGAGACGAGTTTTGGGAGAACCAATATTTATCAATTCTATGTTCAAGGGTTAAGAGAGGGTCACTTAATTGACATTGTGAACATCTTGACTCACCTTTAGCCTTTAATCTTTCTAGTTTCATTTTTGTTTAGCTGGTGTGTTTTTAGTATTCGACTGTTGTTTCATTTATTATTTATCTGTTATATCTTGCTTAACATGAATAGACATTCTATATGAATCCAAAAATCTGAACTAAAATTGGTTTAATTGTCCAAAAATATTTGAACCCAATCCTGACCAAAATTTTAAGATATATATAAGTGTTTAGATGGATTTAAATCTCTAAAATCTAAGAAATTGGATCCAATGATAACAGACAAGAATTCGAGCCAAATATTGAACGTCCATGTTTGATTAGTGAAAAAGTTTAGTTGAATGCGGTATTTATTGGGACATTTGCTAAAACCAACCCAAATATTCAAGTCAAATATAAAAGTGTACCTCACTTTCAGTCAAATGCAAAACCAACCTAAAGGGGTAGTGAAAGTACTATTTAACCCTTATGACCAAACAAAAAACAGAAATGTATTTTACGTTTTTATCCTTTGGAAGTCTACACGTAAAAAACGAAGTCTACAAATGTTTAGACTTTCTAAGAAGTCTACCTTATAGACTTAGTTTGTAGTCTACACTCTAATTTGATCTAAAATTTTAATTTTGAAAATGTATAAAAATAATTATAGTGATATTTTTAACTAATCATCAATATAATGGATAATATGAACTAAATAAATTAAAATTTCATATAATTGAACAATTTTCAAGAATATATACTAATTTGGTTATCATGTGTTAGACAATGTTTATAGTTTACAAACAAAAGGTTATAACATGTTATGTCTTTTAGTGGTTGATTTCATAGGGTTAGATTTTAGATTTTGTTTTTTTTTTTGTTTTATTAACTTAAATCTGCATATTAATGTTTAGTAGTTTATATTTTGTATAATTGGGACTTTTTGATTATCAAGCAAAACATTTAGGGTTTGATATTTGGGGTTTAGGGTTTCGTAGACCTACAAAAAAAGTCTATTTAGCTGGAGACGTCCTTTTCAGTCTATTTTATTGGTGTTTACATAAAATCTTTTTATTTTAAATTAAATTTACATATTTATGAATAAGAATGTTAAATCATATATTAATAAATATTTAAAATAAATAAAAAAATTTAGTAAGTTATCTTTTTAATTTTCGCAAATAATAAAGGGAAAGAAAAAAATCGTTGTAGACTTACAAAGAAGTCCACACATCAAATTTAACCTAACCGGATTTAACCAATATAATATTAACCAAATCGAATTTAAACCAAACCTCTTTTAACCTAACCAGAAAAGTTACCCAGAATATAAATACGATTTGTTAAGCTTTTTGGGGTAAAAAAAACCCTAATCCCCGCCGTTCTCTCTCTCATGCGATTTTCAGGGAGATTTCTGGCGAACTCTAGCCACACCGTTTCCGCCGCTTAAACTAGTCGTTGTCCACTCCGTCGCTCTGGTAAGTTAAATGTCTTCGGCTTGTCTTCGGCTTCGTCCGCTCCGTTGCTAGAAGTAACCACCTTTACCTTTTTCTTTTTCAGATCTGAGCCGGCGACTTCCAAATCTCTGCTTCCTGTCAGTCTCACGGCTTCTACTCTAGCGAGCGAACAAACTGTGTTTCATCTTTCCAGGGAACGAACGGTACTTCATCTCTCTATGTCTTCTCTCGTTTAACTAATAACCTAACTAGTTGACTTATATTCCTGTAACCTCTCTCTTAGTTTGTTAACTAACCTATTAGTTTCTTCTCTAATCCATTTTCTGCTTCCGGTCAGTCTACTTTAAGGTACACATCATTGTTGATATGTAGACATATTTTTTGAATTGTTGTACACTGTTTTTGGCTTCCGTCGAAGGATGACAAATTTAGTTTGGTTAGATGGTTTCATATTCTCGATTTATGATAGAGTTTGGGTTATTAATTTAGTTTGAATGGTTAATTCTCGTGTAGACTTCATTTTGATTTGTAGACTTCTCGGATAGACTTCATCTTGTATTGTAGACTTCTCGGGTAGACTTCATCTTGCATTGTAGACTTCTCGTGTAGACTTCATTCTGAATTGTAGACTTCTCGCATAGAATTCATTTTGAATTGTAGACTTCTTTTATTCGTTTGTAAACTTCTCTTGTGTAATTTTTTGTTTGTGCTTTTTTGCTGCAGGTTTCAAAATGGATAAACTTGATTTCCCACAAAGGCTGTATAGTGTAGGCCAGGAACCTTTTCCGAATAAAAGCATTGCCTACTACAGCAATGACAGCAAGCTCTTCCCTGCTCTTAAAGAAGCACTCGAGGCAGATGAATGGGAGGAGCTCAAGAACTCGAGAGTAGGAGTGTTCTTAAGTTCCACGAAATGAAGTTTGGATGGGCTTCAAGGCTGGTGCACTATATACTGTGTTTTCAGCTTGACTGCAAGAAGAAGTTTGAGTTGTGGAGTCTCGTAGGTGTTGAACCATTGAGGTTTTCTCTGCATGAATTTGAAGAGATAACTGGCCTGAACTGCGAGTATGTGAAGAATCTCGAGAATCCGTTGGTTGAGGTAACGGCTGACATGAAAGCATTTTGGGCGCAGATGGGAGTGAATTTCGACCGGGGGCCAAGTATTGATGAATTAACTGCAGCGTGTCAGATGTGCAGAACATGTCTCGAGATGATCGGCTGCGTTTAGGGTATCTAGCCATCTACGCTGGCTTCATCGAAGCAAGAAGAACCTCGTCACCCACACGGGCTAGCCTGGCTAGGTTAGTGATGGATCTAGATGCTTTTGAAGATTATCCGTGGGGAAGAGTAGCCTTTAAATTCTTGATGGAGTCGGTGAAGGGTGTAGACTTGACAAAGACGTATGCTATTGAAGGCTTTGTTCAGGTTCTTCAAGTCTGGGTCTACTGCTGTCTCCCTGAATTCGGAGCTGGGTATGGTCTCCCTATAGAAGGTTCTCCGACCCCACCTCTACTTGCCTTCTTAGGTGCCAAAGGCCAGAGAAGACTCCAGGAGAATATCTTGAAACAGGTATGCTTCTTATGTTTATATATGCATTAATTTGATATAAAGTGGTTTTATACTAACTTAATAGTTTTATCTTCTGCAGACTAGACTAAGAACTTTGCTATGAAGGATTACTCTGAAATGTTCCCTCGCTGGGATGGTGAGCTGGAAGATGAGAAGGCTGATAACATAGTGAAGGCAATGTTTTCTTCAGGCTGGGCGTGGGAACAAAGTCACTGGCCTCTTGTCGGAACAAAACTGTGGACAAATGTGAAGGTGGAGATCCATCCGATGAAGACAGAAGCTGGTCAGATGATGCGAAGCTTGAAGACAGTGTCCCCTTCTCGCACAGAGTCTGATGCAGAATCACGCAAAAAGGCTCGTGAGTCCCCTGGCCTGGATGTGGAGACCATGAAAGGAGAAATAGTTCGTTGGCTAACTGGCCTGACTTCTAATATGGTTGAGGGGCTGAGCAGATGCGAGAACACTCTGAAGACACAATCCCACATGATTGAGGGCCTTACAACTCAAGTGGGAGCTGTTGAGAAGATGGTGCGTGAAGGTTGGAAAGAAGACCACACCAAAGCTGGTTCATCTACTGATGTACCTGAGGCAAACAAATCTGATGGAGACAAAGCTAAGAAGGACAGCGCTGAAGGAAGCAAAGGTGATGAAAGCAAAGGTGAGGAAAGCAGAGCCGAGGAAAGTAGAGCCGAGGAAAGCAAAGCTGCGGAAACAGCTCCCAAAGGAATGACAACAAGAGCCAAAGCTAGAGACACCCAAGCCACTGTGGTTAGTACCAAAACATCTCCCAAACCACTCAATCCGAAAAGAGGAAAAAAATCAGTGAAAAAGAAGTAACTTGTTTGCATTTGCATTTGGATTTGGAACGGTGGAACCTTTTTCATGTTGTGCGGAACCTTGGAATATTAGCCCTTTTTCATGTTGTTTTGGAACCTTGGAATATTAGCTTGTTTGGTTTGAAAAACGTGTGCATTTGTATGTTCTCTTTTGGTTTGTATAAAATTTGTGGCTGTTATTAATGTGTTATTTCTACTGAAAACAAATGCAGAGTGAGAGCGAAAATGAGAATGGAGGCATAAGTGTGGTTGTAGTAGATAAAGAACAATCACACATTGATTATGGTTCTGTGAAAAAACTGAAACAAGTTGGTAAACTGAGAGCTGCTCGCATTGTGGCCCGTGCTAAGAGTGAGCGGCAACGTAGGCTTGCTGCAACTCAGCAGTCTCCTTTTGATGGAAACAGCACGGCAAAGGTTATTATACCTAACCAGCCGAAGCAAGGCCAGGGATATAACCCATTTGCTAATCCTGATCGCCAAAAGCTCTCTGCTCTTCTTAATTGGGTGAAACTTGACCCGTAAGTCATCTATTTCCTAAATTAATTGCTCTTTATATAAAGACTTTGTAGTGTTTTATTTATTTAATTTGATTATTCACAGCAAATGGCGACAGAAGGTCAAAGGTTCATCAAGTGATTGGTTCTACATACTACTAACTCCTAAAAAATGGTTGATTGACACGGTATGTAGACTTCTCTCTCATGTAGACTTCTCTCGCATGTAGATGTCTCTGATGTAGAAGTCTCTAATGTTGTAACTGCAGCACATGGATGCTGGCATTAATCTTTTAAGGCTCCGATACACAAAGCACCCTGAATGGTTTAGGTCGGACAGAATTTGCATGTTGGATGCTGTATTTACTCAAATGTGGACAGCAAAGTACTCAGAGTTTCTGGCCTCTCCTGCCAATCCTGACGGCTCAGGTAAACTACTCCCTCCTGGCGCCTTAGACTACTACACAGGCGAGGAACCAGCGTATAGCAGATCAAATAAGACATGGGCACTGGAGATTCATGATATATATGCACCATTATTGGTCAAGAACGATCATTGGGTAGCTTGCTGGATATCAATCCCGAGGAGACGCATAGTCATTTGGGATAGTGATCTTGCTTACGCTACGGATGCAGAAATTGCTAAGGCCGTGAAGCCTATTGCACACATGCTGCCGTACATGCTGCGTATGTTATCTACCGGTGCGGAGAGGGAGTTGTACACGGTTGATTTCACACATGAGCGTGAATCCGGGGTGCCACAAAACAAACAAAGTGGTGACTGTGGAGTGTATTGCTTGAAGTATATAGAATGTCATGCACTTGGCATGCCATTCCCACCTCATGAGCTGTGTGATAAGAAGATCAAGACAATCAGGTCTCAGATGGCGAGTGAGATATTTGATGAGACCAGGATAAACAGCACAGAGAAACGTGATTACAAGCATCTCGGTGTCTATGAATAAGGTTAATCCACTTCTTTGGGTATAATTGAGGGAATGTATGAAGTTTTTTGGTGACTTTCCTCATCGGATATATGTAGGTTGATGTAGTAGTCTTTTGTACCAGACTATTGTATTGTGCTGTGAGTAACATGCTGATGTAGCACACTTTTGTTTGTAACAAACTTATGTAATTTGCTTGCAGCAGACTTACGTATTAGTCTTCTTTTACAGAAGACTTTTACAGAAGTCTGCTACTTGACTACTATCTAGACATCGTCTTTTTATCAGTATATTAGTCTTTCTTAGCTCATATTCGACGAAAAATACAAATTCGAGACAACTCAGAGACTTACGTATTAGTCTTCTTTTCAAAAAGACTATAAAAGAAGTCTGCGGTAAGTAAAAGAAGACTATAAAAGAAGTCTGCGTTCTGTAAAAGAAGACTACAAAAGAAGTCTGCGTTCTGTAACAGAAGACTAACACATTAAGACATAAGACATAAGACAACATCCAAAGCAATAAGACAACTGATAAGTTTCACACATCACATAAGACATAAGACAACATCCAAATCAATAAGACAACATCCAAAGCAACAATACAACTAATAAGTTACACACAAGACATAAGACAACATCTAAAGCAATAAGACAGACAACACCAGTTTAACCTGGACAGTTATGACGAGTGTGACCCGGTTGTTTGCACTGGGAGCAAGTATAATCCTTGTGCAGTTTTCGCGGTTGGTTTCCCCTCATCCTGGAAATTTCTAGCCAAGACTGCCACCTCGACTTCTTTTGCCTACCCCTTCCACGCTTGACCTCTGGAGGAAGACATTTACGTGCCTTATCAGCTCCTTCTTCATTAGCAGGTGTTGTGTCATCAGTGTTAGGAGCTTCTTCTTCATTGGCAGGTGATGTGTCATCAGTGTTGGGAGCTTCCAAAACGTCACTTTTGGGATATATATTTGCCGCGTATGCTGCATAAAGATAATTCTTTGAATAGGATGGGCATACAAGCGTAGAGACATGAATATTTGCATCTTTTGCAGCTGCAATGGCATGTGAACAAGGTATCTTCTCAATATCAAACACACCACATTGACACCTCCGAAGTTCCAAGTCAACAACACAATCTCGATGTCCTCCTCTCACAACAAATCGCCAACCATCAATACGCTCCACATTCATCATATCTGCATACTCTTCACGAATAGCCAACAAGTTTTCGACTCCCCGACTATGATGTGAAGTGAGACTCAAAGCATCTTCTCTCCTTTTAAAGAACCACCTTCCTAGCTTCTCGCGGATAAATTCAAGAAGGAATGAGATTGGGAATCCTTTGGCTGGCTTAAGTGCAGAGTTGATGGATTCTGCGATGTTGCTAGTCTTTATGTTGTATCTGTCACCTTGAAAGTGAACTTGTGACCATAAAGAGACGTCAGCATTCTCCAAATATGTTGCAAGGCTTGGGTTTATACTCCGTATCTCATCCATGTAGCGGTTAAAATCGAAAAGCGTATGTGCATAAGCAGCGCCTTTGACCAAGTACAACATGTGCTTTCCCTTGAACTTTTGGACTATGTTCTGTTGTAGATGATAATAGCATATTCCTCGCCCTGCCCAAGGAAAAACCTTCTCACACGCCTTCTTAATGGAACCGTGCCTGTCAGAAACTATCACCAAAGCATACTGATCTGAAACACATCTCCGCAATTGGGTAAAAAACCATTCCCATGACTCATCATTCTCCGCATCTACAATCGCAAAAGCTAACGGAAAAATCTGAAAATTACCATCTTGGACAGCAGCAAGTAGCATAACTCCTTCATACTTTCCACATAGATGAGTCTCATCCACCACAATAACCCTCCTAAGATAGTTAAAACCAGCTATCGAAGTTGCAAAAGATAGGAATAGATACTTAAATCTGTTTTCACCATCTTTCACAAGACATGTGACAGTTCCCGGATTCGATATCTCGATCTGACGCAAATAAGAAGGCAGATTCTCATATCTATCTTCTGTTGTTCCTCTCACCAAATCTTGCGCAGATAACAAAGCTCTATACGAAGTGTTGTAATCAAGCTTCATACCAAACATGTTCCTCATCGCGTCTTTGATATGCTTTGGTGTAAGCCCATCTATGATCCCAACCCGTTCTATAAATAGTCTTGCAACATATTTCGGAGTAAAATGTTTTCGTTGAGCCATTCGATCCGCCACTGAACATGTATGAGTTTTTGAATATTTTGTCACCCAAAATGTCTTTGGCCCATGCTTCACACTCGCTCTAAGCTTCCAACCACATCCTTGAACACGACACTTAGCCACATACAGAGTTTTCGTTGTCTTATATGCTGAGAATGTAAATTTATATTCCACAGCCACCGACTTCAGCTTTGAAACAAGCTCATCCTTACTAGCAAAACTCTGACCGACATATATATTGTCCTTTAAGGACAACGATCTTCCTTCCCCACCAGAGAACTGTGCTTTATAACCATCATAAAGCGTTTCATTTGCATCCTCGTCAGAATCCTCATCTTTCACTTTCCCGTAATCATTGTAGTTTACACCATCGTCAACATCAACAGCAACAGTTGCTTGAACATCATCAGCAGTTGCTTGAACATCATCAGCATCATTACTATCTTCATCCCACTCTGAATCAGTATCTTGACTAGTATCTTCATCAGCAAAATTACTATCATCACCATCAGACACATCCGCATCATCATCAACTCCAGCTTCTACTTGGCTCTGGCTTGATACACAAAGGCGTACAAAGTGTGTCTTGGCCAACTCGATCAAGTTCCGCACTTGTCTATCATTCGTGACATGCATAGGAGGAGTATCCGGAGCCATTTGCTATAGAATGACGTCTGGTAAGGAATATGTTAGCTCCACCTTCTCGATTTTCTTGTCCAGACCATAATCTTCTTGTGCCATTTCATGAAGTTCACCATGTGTACAACCATCTGGCACAAGAAACATTCTCCCTCCTTTCCGATTATTGACCACAAACTCCCACAAAGAGCCTTTCACCATCCATTCTCCATATACAACATGTATCTGAGCCATATCCTGCAAAAAAAAAATACAGGTTTACATAATCAGCAAAGAAATATTTCATGTTTCATAAAACTATAAACGAAGACTTACAAATACGTCTACAATTATTAGCTAACAACATTGTCAAATCAAATGAATTGTACCTTCATAATTATAAAAAAAATTCTTTTCAAAATCACCCAAACCCATTAGGATTAACTAACACACTGTTTCAAACAAAAAAAACTAGAAAAAACTTAATGAATAATACACAAATTTGCATTTTTATAGATTTTTCTACGCAGACTTAATATTCCGTCTCTGACAATTTAGACGTTCGTTTCAGTTTACAGACGTAGACTGTGAAATAGGTCTACGATTTGGGTTGGTTTTTGCAATTGACCATTTCACGGGTTGCTTTCTATAGTTGAAAAAAAAGTTGTGATTTTGTTCATGTAGACTTTCATTTCAGTCTACAATTTAAAAAGGTTAGTTTTTGCAATTGACCAGAATTCATCCAAAATTTGACTTTTAGAACTAGAATTCATATGCAGTCTACATGTTTGAATTTTTTTGAAAGAGGTTAGTTTTGCAATTGACCAAGTTTGACTTCCAATCACTAGATCGAAATGAATGTCTACGTGTGTGTAGACTTTTTTGAAGTCTACTTTCAAATCCGACGGGTTGGTTTTGCATTTGACCAAAATAAAAAGATAGACTTTATACGCAGTCTACGATTTTTTTTCTAAGATAAGAAGACTACATATGAAGTCTACAATTTAATAAATTTTTTACTGCTTTTTAAACTTTTTGGTCAAACACAAAACTAACCTATTCCACGAAGTCAAAGTTTTGGTCAAATGCAAAACTGACATTTTATAGACTTTGTTGGCAGTCTACACGTTATAGACTTCCGTTGAAGTCTATTTTGAAAAGTCAAAAGTTCAGTCAAATGAAAAACTAACCTCTTTTAAGTAGACGTCTGAGTAAGTCTACCGAAAGTTTTATTTTTGTTGTCAAAGGTAAAGACAGAGACTACTGGGGAAGTCTGCGTTAGAAAAAAAATTTGTCTGGTCAATTGCAAAACTAACTCGTGTGTTGACAAATAGACTGCATCGTAAGTCTCCACGGAGGCGTAGACATACAAAACAGTCTACCGTCGCGACACAGATCTGAAAAAGAACGAAAACCATGTAAATAGTTACCTTTTTCCTGTGTAAAGCTCGTTTCCAACCTTTTCACCCGTCCAAACTCCAAGTATGAGTAAAAAGAAGCATCTTTAACGATTCACTAATGAAGAAACTCGAAAATATGAAGTTTGTGGTTTTGAAAATGAGAGTTATGAGAGTTTTTTAGATGGAAATGTTGAAGAGATGAGAGGAAATGAAGTTTTTTGGGTTAGAATGAGAAAAAAAGTGGTTGAAAATTGAATTCTAGAGCTTTAGAGCTCAAAAATGGTGGTTCATGGTGGTTGAAAAAATTGATGATGATGGCATTTTTGTAAATAAGAAGAAATGGTTAGGATGTATTTGGTTTTTTGCTAATTTCGAAATTAATAAAAAAATAAATAAAAATGGCAATTTTGTGAATAATTCAAAAACATAAGGATAGTATGGAAATTTTATTGATGAATAGTATGGACAAAAAAAAGGGTTGGTTTTGGATTTGACTTGAAAATATGGGTTGGTTTTGAAAAACACCCGTATTTATTACTCACTTGGACGTGTCAGTTCTGCATTTCCACATGTCGAGGTCAAACAAACTCATATCGAATGAATATAGAGGGATGTAATCATTTCATTTTAAAAATAGAATAAAAAGTTAACATCCCTATATATTCTTTTTTTGTTTTTTATCAACATTTTAATTTTATTAAGAAAGCCAAGAGATTACATATTGTTGTGAATTATGTCTAGCATTCTTGGCTAATACATTAACACTACTGATTAAAGATCGGTTGGCAATATCACCCAACACGATCGCACACGGTCACAATTCACCCAACACGATCAGTAGGGTCGGGATATCTCCGGCGCGCATATGAACCAACTCAACAAAAAAGGAAATGATACCCGGGGAGGCATCTGAGAATGGCTCGTGTCTTTTGGGGATGTGATTGGGAAAAAAGCCATTGGGGCGAAGCCTGCTTGACCAACGGGAGAAGCCAACTCCGTCCCCGTTGGGTTTTCCAACGAAACAAAGCATTATCATTCGGAAAGCCGTTGCTCGCTCCCGCCAAGTGTTGAACAGAGCTAGCTACGATAAAACATGTTCTTCCAAGATTCCTTTGCATTTTTCGTGGACGAACTACTAGTTATGGCCTTTACTTGATAGGACTCCTTTCCCGTCCGTCTTGACCGGGAAAAAGGGATTAAAAACCTTGCTAACTTTGTTCACAACTCTCTCCACCTCTTAGCTGTGCTTCAGTTTTTCGAGTCAAAGTTCTACTCCAACTACTGCTTTTTCTACTGCAGCTAATTAAATGAACATTGTACGAGGGAATTTATACAAACAGTCAAAATTGATATCAAACCAATCCTTAACCGGGAGAAGCCAATTCTGCTCCTCCAACTTCGCTGAAGAAGCTAGTCCGGTCAGAACCACACGTGCAGGTTTTCATGCATGTAGTTCGTCTGTGATAACTTCTTCGAATTTGTGTGAACTAGTAGTCCGATCACTAAGTGGGGATGCTCCCTCCAGCATGAGCGAACATTTTCTCCACCATGATGGGAGTATTAATAATTTTCCTTTCTGGTCTCTGAATTCAAAAATGGAATTATAGAATTATCTCTTAAAATTGCACGGACCTTTTATACACTATCTCCCTGTGGCTTTTTTGTCTAATACAATTACGAATAAATCAAACTAAACTCTGTAATAGAGTTATTATATTTTAAAATAAAATATAGAAGAAAAATATTGTTTGATTAGAGATGTTCTTATTTTGAAGCCTAAATCCATTTCAAAAATTATTTTCGATGCCTAATATAGATGCCCCAAATTAAATTAAATAACTATTTCAACTAAACAAGTCGGTTCAACATTTCAACTAAAAAATTAAAAACATATATAAATGGTTAGAAACAAAATTAAATGTTAGCTGCTAGAACTAAAAGTGTTTGTATTTTCATCAATATTACATTCTAGTATTTATTCATACATTATTTTCTGTAACTAGAAGTTAAACAAAAGGTTGCCACAAAAAAAAGGTTAAATGTTTATGGTGATAATTACAAGGAAATTCGCTAGTTAATATGTTGTCGTACCAATTTTTGGCAAATATTTATTTTCTTTCTAAAGTTTGAACTTGAAATTTGAACATATAATCATATTTTTACGTTATTCACATGGATCAAGATCTTTCGATTTAGTTCACTGAGTCAGAATGAGTTTGTATAAGTTAAAGACAAAAAAAATCACATCTTTATACAAAACACCATACTAGTGCTAAATCTAAGGTTTTATTTATTTATTCAATAAAATTTATTCGAATTTATATAGAATTCCAGCATTTAAAATATTCTGAACGACATCTGATTAAGTAAAATATTTGCATCTAAAAATATTAAAATAGCAACATAATTTACAGACGACCAATAACACATGACTTTATCTAATTAAAAATCAGTTATTCAATATAATAATAAATACTTGAATTTAATATTGATGAAAATACAAACACTTTTAATTTACAAGAGACGTGAAAAAATTCTCAACCTATTGTAGACTTTTGAATCATTCATTTTTTCTCTTGGCCTTATATCACTTTTCTTGTAAGAATATATAAAATACCAATACTATAGAGAAACTTAAAGAGAACATATATAATCATTCATTCATTTTTTCTCTTGGCCTTAGTTTGCATGATAGAAAATGGAGTTCTTTGTTCATGTAACATCACAAAAAAAAAGACAAGAGAGTCAAATAAGGATATTAAACTCGACTCCGAAACTTATTCCACTAACATTAACTATAGAATATGTTATCACTTTAGCAGTATCGTATTTAACGTTTCGTGGAATGAAAAGGTCATAAAGAAAATTGAAGAAACTTCTGGAAAGAGAGAGAGAGGAGGCCACATACGCTCTTTCTTCTCGCACATTCCTATACTCTTTCTTTCTTGTGGACCCCCTTCACTACGTTAATTACTATACTACCCTTTTCTTCCTCCATCTCATTTCTATTTTTTAATTTTTTTTTCTTTCTTTCCTTCTGGAACTTCCGATCTGTTGTCTCGCTCTCATATCTCTCTCTCTCTCTTTCTTATCAATCCGTATATATGCCCGAACCTTCTAGAACTTATAAAGACAAGAACTCTCCGCAATCTCTCTCTCTCTCTCACATGTTTGAGATTCGTCACGGACTCTGTCTGGATTGTATCAATCTCCTTGTTGGTTGGTGAAAATAGATTTGTCTTTCTTTCCCAGAGTGTTTAATGTGTCTGAATCTATTTCATTTGTTCACAATCTAATCTTCAATTTGCGCATTGGGAGAGGTCTGAACCGAGGAAAAAGTTCAGCTTCTGTGCGGATCTAAAACTCATGCCGGGCGAACAAACCGGAGAAACTCCAACGGCTGCCGGAGTTGGCGGCGGAGGAGGTGGTTGTAGCGCCGGGAACAGCGGCGGAAGCAGTGGATGTGGCCCTGTCGGTGGAGGAGATTCACAGAGGTCTATTCCGACGCCGTTTCTAACTAAAACGTACCAGCTCGTTGACGATCCGGTTTACGACGATCTGATCTCGTGGAACGACGACGGATCAACGTTCATCGTGTGGAGACCAGCTGAGTTCGCCAGAGATCTTCTTCCTAAATACTTCAAACACAACAACTTCTCCAGTTTTGTCCGTCAGCTCAACACTTACGTGAGTTACTATTTTCTTACCATTTTTTGTTTTGTTTTGTCTGAATCTTGCTATCGGTTTAGATAGTGATTCTGTTTTTTTTGGTTTAATTCGGTTTAGGGGTTTCGAAAAGTAGTTCCGGATCGTTGGGAGTTTTCTAACGATTGTTTCCGGAGAGGCGAGAAGATCCTCCTACGTGATATCCAACGCCGGAAAATCTCTCAGCCTGCCATGGCCGCCGCTGCTGCAGCAGCTGCCGCGGCAGCTATTACCGTTCCTGCCGCTGTTCCGGCCGTACCCCACGCTGTCTCTCCGTCCAACTCTGGAGAAGAACAGGTGATTTCGTCTAACTCATCACCTGCTGCTGCAGCGGCTGCTTCAGGAGGAGGAGGACAGGTTGGTGTCGTTCTTCAGAGGACGACGAGCTGCACCACCGCGCCGGAGCTGGTTGAAGAGAACGAAAGGCTGAGGAAGGAGAATGTACAGTTGAGTCAAGAGCTGACGAAGCTCAAAGGGTTGTACTCGAACATCTACACGCTCATGTCGAACTTCACGTCCGGTCAAACTGATTGTGCACCAGAAGGGAGAGCTTTGGATCTAATGCCTGAGAGGATGGGTGAAGATATGGCAACGGCTTCCGGAGTAGAGACAGGGATTGGTCTGAAGCTAGATGAGGATCTGACGCCGAGGCTGTTCGGGGTTTCAATTGGGTCAAAGCGAGCTAGGAGAGACGAGGTGGAGGAAGAGGATGATGAGAGACGAGAAGGGAGTAACCAAGAGGGAGGAGAGCAAGGCTCTGATGTTAAGTCAGAGCCTATGGAGGAGGATAACTCTGATGAGCATAATGGGCCATGGCTTGAACTCGGTAACTGAAAGAAAGTTTCCATTGAATAGACAAAGCTATTGAGCTGACACGAGCAGAAAACGGAAGCAGTGTGAACAAAGACTGAATGTTTCACAGTTTATGAGAAGAAAGATTCATTTGTTTTAGGTACAAAAAACGCAGATCCTACTACCATCCTGAGTTGTTCCTGATCTCTGATGTTGCGTCTTGAATCTTCTTCTTGAAGGAACTGAAACTACTCTGGCTCGTCTGGCTCCAGCGGGTGGATGTGCTTCTCACGATTTCAGACAAGACAGGGAGATTCGATGTTGGATCTTCATACTCTGCACAAAACCAGTGTTTCTTTTTAGTTTAATGTCAATGTTTGTTGTAGAATCATTACGTTCTTTTAGATCAGAACAACTGTAGTCTACTTGTATGATGATGATGATGAAAATTGTTATTTATAAATGCTAATAAAAGATGGTTCAAGTCATGTCCTGTTTCACGGTCTTTACCTGATGACATAGGAAACTCGTATTGTCGCTTTAAAAATTTGGAGGCGGTTCGGTCTTTCTTGTGGCAAAGAACTCTGACTAGTGTCTGTGCGTCCTCCAAGCGCCGTTGCTCTGAACTCACTCCCATGTCAATCAGCTCGCTCGCAGTCATTAGCATCTGTATCAGCATTTCACTCTGCCACCGAAAGATGTTAGTAGGGAAAATAACTAACTAACTAGTTCTGAAAGTGAAAGAAAGATATATATACCTCTAAAGAGTACAAGTCGAGGATCTCTTTAGCCTGCTTTGCTTCTTGTTCAACTAGGGAACGAGGAAGACCTTCTCCATCAGCGATGAAGAACTCCTACCAGAATGCATGGCAAAGGTCAGTGAACTTCCCATATTCATGAATAGATAGATACCTAATTCCAGCATAATAGTACAGAACTTCAAAAAATAGGAATGCACACTACTAACCTTCAAAATACTGAGATCTTCTTCCATCAAAGGGATATCTGAATCCGAAAATGCACGTGTTGGACCTCCATCAAGTAGTACTCGAACATAAGCTTCCTGTGTAAGAGAAGCATATGGTCTTAGTAAGTTGGAAGTTTTCTTACTTGTACAAATATGTGAAAAGGTTCAAGAAGTGTTGTTACCAACGCGGATCTGCAGATGCTTAAAACCACCATGTCTCGTGAGTCTTCGTAACTCAAGCTGCATACGTTGTCAAGCACCTGTGCAAATGCATTTGTCAATGTAAGTTCATGCTTAGTAGAAAGGGGTGAACCAGAGAAAGAGATGAATTTTTTGTTTACGGTATCAATGTGAGGGAGTAATCTTTCCAAGCGGGCGCCTTCGACCGTGCCATTGTACAACTGTACTAGGAACATATCTCTCAGATCCCAGAATATCACTCTTGCCCCTATTAACAGAGTACCAATCAATTCAGAAAGCAAGCAAGATAAACTGAGTTCTTTGTCCTCTTTAACGCAAACTCTTAAAGTGATAAGATCCACTAAACATCACTGTCATCTTCAGGTGATACCAGTAAAGAAGAAATGTGTACGTATGGCTCATTCATGTGTATCTTAGATAATGGCAGATAAGTTTCTAACACATCTTATTTGTACGTCTGCAAGATAGTATAAAAATGTTATTCTATCGTCTTTGTGAGTAAGAAGATTATTCAATCAGACAATTAGAATTCTGACGCTCAAGGTTGCAGGGAACTGGTTCAGTTTGGACACTTTTTCAGTTTATCTCAAAATCCAAAGTCCTGCAGATGAACATGATGAGACTTTCTATAAGCTTACCAATTAGGTCACGGGTTTTAGTTATGCAATTGGCATTGGTTTCCCTGAGGCTGTCATAGGTGGTAGCAAAGAGTTCATCAACAGCTTCACTATGCGTCAATGAATTCTCCTCTTCTGCTTCGTCAGTCTCGATCTCTATCATACAAATCAAATGGATCCACCAATGCACATTTCAACACCCGGCAACAACCAAAAAGAAGACAAAAAGTTCCAGTCCCTGACGGATGAGCTTACTTGATCTCTTGACAAGAGAGGATCGGACAAGTGTCAAAGATTTCCTTATGCCATCTTCTGTTGCACTGATTTGTTTCTGAATATACTGGTTTCATCAACACAGAACAGACAAAGAAAAAGTCGTTTTGTTTAGTTTCACAGAGAAAAAAAAAATACAAAGGTTTTAGCTTGTAAAGAGAAACTTACGCAGAGTGTATTCAATCTTATGCAGAGTTTCGGTATTGTCAGTTCATCCAATTTCGTAACCATTTTATTATCTGGCTCTGCAAACTCGAGCGACTTTCTCTTCATTGCCGGCATAACACCCTCTGTGAATCGAGTCAAAGGAGGGGCTGCCGGATATAGAAGCTTCTTGTCAACTGCAGACACACGCTTACTGTTACTATTGAAACCGTTAGGCTGTTATATGTATATATACTCAAATGTTAGGCTCAAGCAATCCCCAAAACAAAGAAACACCACATAAATATTCTACATGTTGCAAGTACTACCAGACACATAAAAGCCTGGTCAAGCATGTGTCTCTGGATTCTGACATCACTTAAAAGAGTTTTACAATAAAAATTCCATGGTACAAGACTCGGTAACAACTCTATGAAGATGTGGAGTTGGTCAGTACCTAGTTGATCGTAAATTCTCTGAAGATAAGTATCCAAGCTATGGTAAATTATCGAGAGAAGAGCTTGAAGATGTGTGATATCAACGGGCAGATGTAAACCAAACAGCTGAGACACAGTCTGCAAAGAAAGTGAAATGAGAAACTAAAAATTGAAAATAAATAATGCAGTGCTAACAATAAATGTAGACAGAATCATACTACCAGTAAAGCAAGTACTTAAACAAAACCAACATGTAATTCCAGAGGCAACGCAAACTCGTTTTATATGTATGAGGCTGCTCTTAAGCTACTACAGTTAGCACACTATTCCTCATAATGGATGTCATGAGAATATAAATATACCTCTTCTATGATCCTGAATATTTCAACGATTGATGGAGCATGTCTTTGATGAACTGATACAGGCTCCCACTCCTGCTTATAGAAAAATCATTATAATTTTTCAGCACTGACCAGATGAGGTTTAAGTGATCTATTAAATAAGTTCCCCTATGACCAAACATTAAAGTCTATCAACTGTCAACCGCTTAAACATGTAAATATTATGCGAAGAATATATAACCTCAATTTCAAAAGCTCGCCTAGTCCATTGCAAGATATGATCATGTTGAGATATAAGCCAGTCCAGCATTACTGGTTTGACAGCCTTTTCTATCTGCACACAAACCATAAAACTGAGAACTGATATAGTTATGTTCTGAAACTCAATTCATACAAGAGCTATCTTTTTAGTAACCTCGTAATTCTTCAACTTGTGAAGGTAAGGTTTGTGCAACTTGGATTTTCTATGACAATCGTACAGTTGAGTTAACGCTTCCTCTAACATATAAGCAGCAGGAACTACTTTCCTAACATCACCAGAGAGGGATGAAACGCCTTCTAGAAAAGGCGTCTGTTCCAGTAAAAAAAAGATCAATTATAAATACATATACCAGAGACAAATTATAAACTCTTTAAGTACTGAAATGCTTAGAGACAAACCAGTCTTTCTCCATAAAACCGATGCAGCAGCATGGCCGAGATCATCATACATTCAGGTAACCATTTGGAAAAAACTGGGACAAACTCATTGATCTCTGCCTTTGCAATGACACTCAGTTCATTTGCAAGCAGAGCTAGAGCATGCGTGCGCTCACCATGAGATTTCACATACGCAAAATGTGCAGCCTGGGAGGGGAAAAAATATCGATTTAAGAATATGCATACATGATATAACTGAGTGATAAAACACAATATAGCAATAGGAGATAACCAAGATAAAGGCTCACCCTGGCACATGCACCTTTTATAGAACTCTGAACATAGGACTGTATCTTATCACCAACATCATCACTCAGTGTGTCTAGCTTGATAAGCTGCAAGAGAAATTAATATCGTATCAACAATGATCACTGGAGCATTCCTCCACATCACAAGCCCACACTAGATAATGCATTTATTCTTTCTACACCCAGCTAAAAATGATTTTCATTACAACCTAACACTTAATGCATAAAACGTATAGTTATGCCAAAAAAATGTCTAGACATGGCTAGTTAATTGTACTGCAGAAAAGCACATGAAGTTACGCAAATGTGAATATCAAAATGAAAAAGGTAATTAAAACTGCAAGTAAGGGCCCAGTAAGGAGAATTATGCATGCAGCACTTTTCTAAGACATGTGAGCTTCAACTGGATATAAATAATTTGGAAAAGGCAAAAGAAAAGGTTGTTGAAAAATGGAAATGGATGTAGTAGCAAACAGAAGAAATGCCAACCTCAGTTCTCATACAGTCAGCTGGAGGAAGTCCAACCGTTGATGCCAAGCTGACAAGCATTCCAAAATCACGAGGTTTCTGAGGAGACAGAGAAGATCAAGAAACTTATACAAGAGAGATGGATACAGGTATTTCATTTGAGAAAATAGGAAGTAGCAAAAATAAATCCAGCGATCTTGATTACCAGGAAAAATAGCAACTTACACGCTAACCAGATAATACATATAAGAGTCTTAGCCAGAAAATTTGAAAAGAATAGGCAAAATTATGTACATATTCAGACGTTATAACAGATCGAGAACTGACCTTACCAAAGTGTAGATGGTAGTCCTGAAGTTTGTCATCACACCAAGCACTAGCTGAAGTGAAAATTGCCTTGGAGACACTTAAGTGTATGTCAGCTCCAATGGTTTGCCTCGAACATACCAGACGACTTAAATAAAGATCTTCCTTCGGGTTGCCCTCTTCAGTAACTTTCTGTAACTCCTGAATTGCGCTTCCTAGAAGAGAAGGTTCACCTGTGCTCACAAACTTCACAGAAATGGAGTAAATGTTGTGGCTCCCTTAAACTCTCGTCTGGTATAAATTATAAATGCAACATTCATTTCATGCAACGGCAGCGAGAATCAAACAGCAAAAAGAACCCATCCATATATGTAAAGGCAGATGACTAAACAATAAGTAAACCAATTGACGTAAAGGCATACCTGTTGAAAGAGAACCCATCCATATATTGCATTATGTAGGTTCTCCGTTATGCCCAATGTCGACCAAATTGATTTCATATGGAAAAGCATTGATGAGGCATCCTGATATGCATTTGAAGTGAGCCACAAATTTGCGTGTGACAAATGATAAGATTTAAAAAACAAGAAGAAAATCTACCTCTATAAGTTGACCCTCGTCAAGAACATCAAATACGCCAAACAACAATTTCTCATAGAGTCTAATGTTTAAGTGATATATAGCAGTCCAGTAATAAGTTTCTTCTTCAATTCCACATCGCCCTGGTAGTGATGACAACTTTGATGCCACATGCCTTATAGAAGATAGAACATCAATCCGCAATGAAGAAGACATTACAACGTCCCATTCCTATGCAGCCAAAATAGTTTTAGATTCAAGAAAGATAAGTCTGTTAAGTCATTTCACAAGCTGAGAATTTTCTGGCTATGAAACACATAAACCTCAAATATAGTACTCACCTTTGATTCTCTAATCGTTGCAAGGCATTTTCTCAAAGTTGCTCGTTCATTTTTCTCCAGGCCACGTGATAAACAGAGAGCTTCTTCTAGTAGGTTAGCCTATGTTTACAGTAGAAAAAAACACTTAATTTAATGGCTGAAACAAGCACTCTTTCATTGTCTTTCCAAGATACTGAGTGCACAGAACAGCAGGGTGATGAAGAAGTGAATTCAATATGCAAGGGACACAAAACCACAAAAGCAGCATCTGCCTAGTAAACATGTTACGTTTGAACTTTAACTTAGTCTAACTTTAGGTATTTGTTTCTAAAAGAGCAATAAGAAAAACATTCCATCGCACAGAACCAGGATGAATGACAACTACACTTGCATGATATTATAGTATATCAATATCAAACCCAAAAACAAGAAATATATGTAACATTCAAGCAGTTTCATAGGGAGATATGAAGCTAATGATCACCTGTCTAGTCTTCCACTTGATGTAGAGTTTTTCATTAGGAAAATCTGATTTGAATATACCAACCAAAAGCCCCAATGCTAACTGTGGAAGATCAATTTGTTCACCTGTCTTCAATTGAGCCAATTGTACCAGATTTCTTCGTATGCATGTATCCATCTTTGATGAAATCTATTAAAGCAATAACAAACACTGATTAAAACATGCTCTACAGTAGCACATGTGATCTAAGTATCTAACTTAAGTACATTTGAGAAATGGAGTTGCTAATTCTCAGTTAGATTAAAAAGTTTCTTTGTATAACCAGAAGACGTTCTCTACTACAACTACGTCAGATAACTACTGGTTCCCTAGGACGTATCATTTTTAAATATATTAATTATATAGCTTGCCTGCATCTGGACACGGATCATGTTGATGACCTCTGAGTGAGCATTAGAGGTCTGAGGCTGTAGCTGTGGTTTCTCCTTTCTCTTCAAACTTAACAAAAGCTTTGAGCCTTTTTCAATCTTTCTTCTCTGAGTAGGATATGCATCAGCACTGTTCATGACAAGCCCATAAGAACGTGCAGAAGAAAGAAAAACAACACAGATCGATCCGCAAAATAGATGGAGGTCTAAACCGAATATACATATATGAAGGAATAAAGAAAAGAGAGCAAGTACCTCGAAAGCAACATAGACGCAATCATCAATTCATAAGCAGCTTCTCGCAAATCATCATCCGATAACCCTTCAAAATTCCTAACACCATGTATCAGTTCACTCAAAAGATGGAAACTAACTTAAATCAAGATTCAAAAGGAAACGCTAAGACAGAATGTCAAATGAAATACCTGTTCTCAAGGGTGGCAAGCCGAGTGGGATGATCTTGATAGGCTTCATGGGTTTGATGTCAGGTGTTTCCTCTTTAAATATGTAGTTGTCTATAGGTGAAGGAGTATTAGAAGAATCAATGTGACCATTGTTGCTGGAGTTTTCCATGTTAACCGGTTGGGGAGGTAAACGACGAGGAGGAGAACCTGCTGCATCTGGACTCGATACAAGAAAATAGGAATCTCTAGACTCAGAGTGCATCTGCAAATAATCACTTTAAACGGTTACTACCAACAAAAGGCATTGGTGTTTTACATCAACAGTTTAAGCCACATGAATCATCACAGATCTACCTACAAATAATGATACAATCTATTTGACAGTGTTTACTAGTCAAACTAGGTAGATGTCATTTAGAATGCAGTTTTTATTAGCTCAAAGAGGAATTTAAAGAAACCAAACAAGGAATAATCAAGCTAGTTACCGTAACGGGGTATGAGGACTCAAAATTGTATTTCTTTGTGGCCTTGGAGACATCAACGACACCACCTGTGGAGTGTTTCAGCAACAGGTTATATATATAAATGGATGATTCAGATGGTTGCTGTTAAAAGAAAGCTTTCCTCATTACCCTAACTGCTTAGAACCCATATCAACAAAAAAAGTCCACAAATAAATTATCTATTTCGCTAAAGAACTAAGAACAATACGGGACAAGCTTAACTCATCTAACCATTTTTGAAAACAGACACTAACTATAGATGTGTTATGTCCTCAGTGAAAGAAAAAAAAAATTATATGTTTGAAATTTTCTTCAGAACATGTAAGCTGACCTGATTTCACGCAATCCAAGACGTAATCGGCGCTGAGAGCATCCAAATCAGCTGGAGAGAGAGAAGTAGATGAGGAACCAGAAGGGGAACGGAGCTCCTTTACCAAACCCGAAGACATAAGAAACTCCATGAGCTTGCGTCGATCGTTCCTGTAACGCTCCAGCAGAGAGTTCATCCTCGCACTCAAAAACGAAAACAAATCGGCTCTTAGATCTTGAAATAGATGAAGGGAGGCTTCTTTTAGCGAACTTGGGTGTCCTCCTCTCCCATGGAATGGAAATCAAAGAAGAAAGAGGAGCTTCGGGAGGTTTTGGGGGTGCGGAGGGGAGGCGCGGAAAAGCACGCACGAGTAGTAATGGTCAGAATTGACTAAAACGTCCTTACACAAAGATTCTTTTCATATTTTATTTTTTACCCATCTTTCTGACTTTTGTTTTGGCAACTCCATTAATGCTGCTTTAGAAAAATTCAAATTTAACATAACGACGACACACTTCTTTGACCAACAACGACGTCGTTTAGCTTGCAATTGCAAGTTTTTTGTTTCCATGTTCAGTAACGGCGTGACGCAGCCGTTTGTTTTGTGACCGCTTCCCCATATAAAATTTTGATTTTTTTTTTATTTATTTAATAGAAACCAGAAACACAAAGTTTATGTTTCACACCAAAGTAAAAAACAGGTCCAAGGATGAATTCACATGTTTCTCACTAGTTCAATGTAATACACAATACATTGATCTACAATTCTAACTGCACAAACACTTAAACACGCACCAGAGTTTTTACATTTTACCTGAAAACTTTCTGGTATTGATATCCCACGAATGATCAACTAGACTTCGTTTTCATTCTTCAAGATGTTGAACTTGCAAAGCGGGCAACGAGAGTTTATGTGAAGCCATTTGTCGATGCAAGTGCAATGAAAGTGATGGTTACAAGGTAGCTCTCTTAGTTCAACTCCGTCTTCATATTCACACAAACATATGCAGCATTCCTGCATAAGAATCACAAGAAAGCAACGCCTTCTCAATCTAAACACTTTTTGAGACATTGTTTATATCACAGGAAAATGGCTATTATCAGGAGGAGTACCGCGTCTTCTGAAGTAAGCGAGCGTTCGATAGGTGAATCTGTTCCACACTCCGTCATTATTCCTCGATTTGTAGTTTCGCCAGGGAGCTTTTCATCGTTGCTAATCTTTCTATATCTGAATTTCGGCATTTGATCTATGTCCTTCTTCGATGCTCCCTCCTGTTTTGCACCAGTTCGGAGTTGGGTTTACTGATCTTCTTTGGATGAAAGAACGAGGGATCTAAACTATATGATTGTTATGGGAATGAAAGTAGAAGAGAGATAACCTCGTCGGCAACGGCATATAAGATTGCAATTATACATGGAAGGCAGCAGCAAACAGCCAGACCCACAACACAAGCCAGTGCAACACAGAATACAACAAAGAAAACATCGAAACCAAGAAATATGATACACAGCCTGCAAGTTAAAAAAAAACACACCAGAGTTACAAATTCAAACAAACAATCCCCAAAAGATAAAACTTTCAAAGAAAAAAAAAGACAATACCAATAGAGCTGAGGAGAATCACTAGATAATGTT
The DNA here is from genome assembly GCF_000309985.2 of Brassica rapa. Lineage (NCBI taxonomy): Eukaryota > Viridiplantae > Streptophyta > Magnoliopsida > Brassicales > Brassicaceae > Brassica > Brassica rapa. Next base: position 18,249,267 of record NC_024803.2, on the reverse strand, counting down.
TGGCCTCCAGCAGATACCCAGTAGAATCCGATTACCCACCAGATGAACGAGAACATTGTGTTGGCTGATTCAAGATGCTTAGCAGAATTACTGCGACCATTAAACATCAACTATCAACAAGGGTCATATAGGAACGAAAGGAAACTCAAACTAACAATAAAGAAGGACTAGGCCATCTCTGAGACTCTCTGACACAAGATCAGGCATGGACTTCTAAACATTACAAGAACATAAGCTGATATCATTATTCACCTAAAAGGAAGGTAAACAAAGTTGCATTTTGATTTACAGATACTATAAGCATCAACTAACATTAACCTAGAAGCCAAGATTCCGCATTGATCAAAAAGAGTCGTATGGGAACGAAAGAACACTCAAACTAACAACAAAGAAGGATCAAAATCGCCTAAACTATCTCTGAGACTGACACAAGATCAGTTCCAACCATGTTCTACATCAAGTATGAATTTCTAAACATTACAAGAACATAAGCTGTTATCAATATCTTCTAGCCTAAATGTTGACACGGCACAAGAGAAGTTGCATTTTGATCCACAGATACTATAAGCATCAACTAACGTTAACCTAGAAACCAAGATTCTACACTGATCAATGTACATACAGTTGCTTCCCTGCATATAACCTACAAACGCCGTAACTTCCACATCAAATGAAGCACAAGTCTAACTTAAACGTGGACACAGCACAAGGGAAGCTGCATTTTGATCCACATGTACAATAAGCATCAACTAACATCAACCTAGAAACCAAGATTCCACAATTGCTTTTATATTATATAACCAAGAAACTCTGCTGCTTCAAGATCAAATCTGATCCAAAGCTGTTGAAAGACGAAAATCGTTACCTAGTGCTTCCTGTATCCTCCAATTGAGATAACGAAACGTACTGCTGCGTCGAAGAAGGAGACGAAGAAGCTGACGATCCATGGCGCGTGTCACTCCTCCGCCGACACCTCCTCCTCCTGTACTCAACGCAGACGCACGCCATGTGAAGCCCGCACTGAACACCGTAACCAACCACCCAAACTCTCAACGGCACATTGGGCCGTTCGTCGCGGCTGAGGATCAGAACAGCGACGCCGATCGCCACAAAGGCGAGATTCCAGAGAATGTCGAGGAACACCACGGGCTTCGAATACGCCCAATCGCTCTGCCTCTCTTCCAATTGCTCCGCTGCGGTTTCTCTGACCATCACCGACGGCTCTCGCATCATCCTCCGGCTTCCAGCGTGGCGGAGGAACCTCGCTGCCTCTCTGAGGCCTTGGCGCCTAGCGGATCGTTGAATTCCGTTCTCTCCGTCGACGCTCGCGGCTCTCGAGACGCCGGAAGGGAGTAACGGCGTCGTGTCGATGATTCCGTCAGAATTGGCCCTACCGACGCGAGAAGAAGGCGGAGAGGCCGCAGAATCCGGTCCCGTCGTCGTCGCTGACATTTGAATAGCTTTCTTGATTTCCTCAGTTCGATCGCGATTTGCTCCAAAAGGTTTTGGAGTTTTGGACGTACAAAAATTTCCAGAAAGGTTAGAGAGAGAGAGAGATAAAAGAGAAACAAACAATAACGTGAGGAAAATTCAGAAATATTTTCACATTTAGTCCCTACACTCTCTTCACTTGTTTTGTAGTCCCTGGCTAAACAAAAAAAACTCGAATTCGAAAAAAAAAACGAACCGAATCCAATAAAAGGTAATGTGAAAACTCGAACCAAACTTGGTTAACTCTGAATGAATTTAAAATTTTGGTATTTAGAAAACTAAAACTGAACCCCATCCAATTATTTTATATTTAATATAGAGAAAGATATACAAAAAAAAGTTATATATATAAGATCTTTTGAAATTGTCCAAAATACTTACTTGAAAATATTTATAAATAGCAATGTTTTTAAACCCGATCCGGACACTGAACCGGACAACTTACTGGATTGCTGGGTCACAGGATCGACAGCGGATGAACCGCGGGTTAATAAATGAATTAATTTTATTATATAATAATATATAAGCTATGTAAATAAAAATATAGAAACTAAAGTTTAATATTTTGTACATATTTTTTAAAAACATAAAATAATAGTTTGGATATGTATATATTTTATGTTTAAAAACATTTAGAAAATACTTAACTTTAGTTTTTATATTTTTATTTTCATTTGACATACAAAATATCCAAAAATAGTTTAAACTATTTAAAATTTTCTGTATCAAGGTAAGATGTATGACATCTAAAAAAATGAAGATATAAAATTTATAAATATTTAAATGTCTAATGTGAATAATAAATTAAACTTCAAATCCCCCTATACATTAAAAGAGAAGTCACTTTAGTGATTTTTGCTGAGGTGGCACTCATATAGAGCTTCGCAGGAAAAACGTTATAATTCTATTGGCTGGATTTTTTGAATTTTTCTTTTTCATTTATTTTAATCAATCACTTATGTAGACAAGCCCAAAACTATTGTTGATTTCGTTAAGTCCATATATAGCTAGGGGATAATAATTATCGATTTAGTTTAGCCTTGGGTACCCGTTCGGGTTCGGATCGAGTATTTCGGATTTTCGGGTATTTCGGTATAGAGGTGTAGAACCCGTTCGGGTATTTCTGTACTTCGTGTCGGGTTCGGGTATTTTTAGTTCGGATTCGGTTATTTCGGATCTGGTTCGGATATTTAGATTTTGAAAAAAAAAATTAAAATTTTCATTTCTCAAGTTTCTTATATTTAAAAATATAACTTTCAGTTAACTAATTTTTTATTTTTAATAGATTGAATAGTTAATAGATTTAGACATAACATTTCAAAATTAAAAAGGCATTAATTTAATTATTTTTTAAAAATTTCGGACGTAACTTTCAGTTAACTAATTTTTATTTATTTAATTTTGCTCTAAAATTTAAGGTAAGACTAAAATCATTTAACATCACTTGCCGTATAATCTACAGAATAACAATTTATGGAAACTGATTCTCGAAATTATAGAAAGATTAATAATGTTTTATTTATTACTTTTAATATTTATAAACTATAAAATATAATGAACGAAATTTTATATAAGATAATTATAATTGTTTTATACTCTACTTGATGAATTGTATTCGAATATAATTTATTTTAAATATTAAAAAATTCAAACATGTTTATTAATATTATTTTTAAATTATTTATAGTTGTTTAAAGAATAAATTTTAAAATAATTTTAAAATAATTTACAGAATTTTATAAATTATTAATAAAATTAAATTTACTTTATATTGAATATTTGTTGATATTTCATGGCGGAAAGACAATCAACCTTATGGGAAGGAAAAAATTCAGAATCTTCAACAAGCTTTGGAAGATGTACAAACAGATAACAATAGATCCCAAGAGGATATTATTGAGATTTCCAGGAAATTACAGGAGGCCTATAAGGATGAGGAGGAGTATTGGCATCAGAAAAGTCGAAATATGTGGTACTCATCCGGGGATTTGAATACTAAGTTTTATCATGCTTTAACAAAACAACGGCGTATCCGAAATAAAATAGTGGGCCTCTATGATGATGCGGGTAATTGGATCACAGATGAGAACGGTGTTGAGAAGGTGGCGGTAGATTATTTTGATGGTTTGTTTAATTCTACTAATCCTACGGAGTTTGATAGTTTCTTGGAGGAGATAGGACCATCAATTTCTCCTCAGATGAATCAAAGGCTATTGAAGTTAGCAACAGAGGAAGAAGTGAGACAAGCTTTATTTATGATGCATCCGGAGAAAGCGCCAGGTCCGGATGGAATGACAGCTCTTTTTTTTCAGCGTTCCTGGCATGTTATTAAAAAAGATGTGGTCGAGCTGGTGAATAATTTTTTGAGATCAGGTGATTTGGATCCAAGGCTGAATATAACTAATATTTGTATGATACCAAAAGTGGAGAGACCGACAAGGATGACGGAACTGAGACCAATAAGTCTTTGTAATGTGGGCTATAAAATAATTTCGAAGGTTTTGTGTCAAAGGCTGAAAAGTTGTCTTCCCAGACTAATCTCAGAGACACAATCGGCTTTTGTGGCAGGAAGGTTAATTTCAGATAATATTCTTATCGCGCAGGAAATGTTTCATGGTTTGAGAGCCAATAAGTCTTGTCAAAATAAGTTTATGGCAATAAAAACAGATATGAGTAAGGCATATGATCGGATAGAGTGGAATTTTATTGCGGCTCTCCTTCAAAAAATGGGTTTTGATCCTCATTGGATTAAATTAATGCGAGAGTGTGTCTCTTCGGTTCAATATAGGGTGCTTCTCAATGGGCAGCCACGAGGTGTAATTATTCCCCAGCGTGGATTACGTCAAGGAGATCCTTTATCCCCTTACTTATTTATTATGTGTACGGAGGCGTTAATTTCAAATATTAAAAAGGCGGAGCGGATGAAACAATTAACCGGTATGAAAGTGGCAAGAGCTTGCCCTGCAATCTCTCATTTGTTATTCGCAGATGATAGTTTGTTCTTTTGTAAGGCAAACATGGAAGAGTGTCAAACTATACTCAGGATTCTAAAGGAATATGAGACCGTCTCTGGACAACAAATTAATTTCCAGAAATCCTCAATTCAATTTGGACATAAGATTGATGAAGATAGTCGTCAAGAATTGAGGGATATCTTAGGAATTCAGAATTTAGGTGGAATGGGATCTTATTTAGGCCTGCCCGAAAGCCTAGGAGGTTCTAAGGTACAAGTGTTTGGATTCGTACAAGAACGGTTAAATAATAGGGTTAATGGATGGAGTTTTAGATTTTTTACTAAGGGCGGCAAGGAGGTGATTATTAAATCGGTGATTACGGCTCTGCCAAACCATGTGATGTCTGTATATCGGTTACCGAAAACGACTGTGAAGAAGCTAACGGGTGCTGTTGCGCAGTTTTGGTGGAGTCCAGGAGGTAGTACAAGAGGTATGCATTGGAAATCATGGGATAAATTGTGTGTCCATAAAGATAATGGTGGGTTAGGTTTTAAGGACTTGACTGATTTTAATACGGCCATGCTTGGGAAGCAACTGTGGCGGCTGCTCGAGAAGCCAAATTCTCTTTTTTCTCGAGTTTTTAAAGGACGGTATTACAGGAATGCTTCACCCCTGGATCCGATTCGCTCATATTCCCCGTCATATGGCTGGAGGAGTATTACTTCTGCTAGATCTCTGGTTTGTAAAGGACTAATTAAAAGGGTGGGAACAGGATCATCTAGGAATGATCCATGGCTCCCATCCACTCGCCCGAGACCAGCTAACAAAAACCTTCATAATAGTTACCCGGAGCTCACAGTGGATTCTCTCATTAATTCGGAATCCCGCACATGGAATTTACAGGCAATTAGGGATTTGGTGGATCCACACGATGCAAAAATAATCGAAAGTATACCATTGTGTAGAAATCGGATGGAAGATAGGAATGGATGGCATTTCACCAAGAATGGGAAATATACAGTACAATCAGGGTACCAAGTGGAAAGGATTTATCCTGATAAGGAAAAGCCACCAGAATTTTATGGGCCCAATGTTGATATACTTAAAGCTTTCTGCTGGAAAGTGAGGTGTCCTCCAAAGTTTAAGCATTTTTTATGGCAGTTGATATCAGGATGTATGGCGGTAACGAAAAATCTAAGGGCAAGAGGAATACAAGGAGATACGTGCTGTGCACGGTGTGGTGATCCTGAAGAATCAATAAACCATGTGTTTTTTGAATGTCCCCCAGCTCGTCAAGTCTGGGCACTATCTAAAATTCCATCAAATCCGAATATTTTTCCTATTGGCTCTCTTTTTGCTAATATGGACCATCTATTTTGGAGAGTTAATCCAAAGATGGAGGATCATCAGTTTGCATGGATACTATGGTACATTTGGAAGGGTCGAAACAATAAAGTATTCAGTAATCTTGATATTGATCCCAGGGAAACACTTCGATTAGCAGAAGTAGAATCAACACTTTGGGCTGAGGCACAGGTTAGTAACAACAGGTGTGCACAAGAAGTACAAGTTAGGCCTAACGTAGGAACCACAGGAAGATGGTGTTTCACAGATGGTTCTTGGAAAGATAACGACCTATTTTCAGGACAAGGTTGGCTCAGTACATTATCAGGGTTTGATGGTTTACTAGGAGCAAGGAATGTAAGGGCTTGTCTTTCACCGCTTCATTCGGAGATGGAGGCATTAATTTGGGCAATGGAATGCATGAGAAACTTAAGACAGTTTCAGGTTACGTTTGCAACGGATTGTTCTCAATTGGTGAAGATGGTTTCGGAACCAGAAGAATGGCCAGCATTTGAAAGCTACCTGGAAGATATTAAGCTGTTGAGAAGAAGTTTCGTCAACTCAGATATTGTTCATGTACCTAGGACGGAGAATACAAGAGCGGATAGTTTGGCACGTAGTGCTCGGCAACAACCGTCTTTCGTCGTACACATGGATTCAGAGTTACCACTTTGGTTTACAGGGTCTATATGAGTCTGTAATCTTTTTGCTGTCAAAAAAAAAAAAAAGAATATTTGTTTATTGTTAAATATTTTTTAGAATTTCTTTTTGATTTATTTTTTCCATCGACACTACTAAAAAAAAAGCCCTCTAAATACTTACCTTATTTTGTAATTTCGATATATCATTTAATTCATCGATCCCACTATAATAGGAAAGTACCAGTGAATACAAATTGCAAGGAAAAACATAATTTAATGACCAATTAACATCACTTTCCTAATGACTTACATAATATTATTAATAACTATTTATGGTAACTAATTGTCGAAAGTATGGTATATAAATCCATTTTATTAATTAAAATAAATATTTTGGATTCCAAATGACTTACATAATATTATTAATAACTATTTATGGTAATTAATTGTCGAAAGTATGGTATATAAAGTCATTTTATCAATTCAAGTAAATATTTTGGTTTATTATTTTATGTAATCTATAGATATATTAGAATATAAAGTCATTTTATCAAATCAAATAATTTATTTTAATTCATCGATCCCCTGTAAAAGGAAAGTAATATTGAATACTGATTGAAAATGAAAAAATAATTTAATCCCTCTATTAACATTACTTTCACAACAATATTAGTTAATACATGTAATAATTAGTTTACTTATTATAAATGGAAAGAATTCTCTTGATTTTGTTGATTGATTTTTTAGAATTTCTTTTTTGATTTATTTTAATCATCGACACTACTAAAAATGAAATCACTTTAATACTTAACTTTTGTGTTTTCTCGATTCAAAGAACATCTTTTTGCGATCATTTCTCTGTTTAATTCATTAAATACTCACTAAATATTTTAGATGTTAGAGAAACGAAATTAATTGACAAGATATTTTCTCTCCTAAAATCATGCATTTAAAACTTAATATTTATGGTGAGACTTGTCAACCAAAATTCTGGTGCAATCTATTCACGAGATGTTCTCCTTTAGCTTTATTAACAAGATATTCCAAAAATAATATTACCTTATAAGTATAAGTTTTATTGAGAATTTATTAAAGAATATTCTACTTCTTAGCTTATCATGTAAGCTAAATCAATGAGAAACGTCTACCAACTTACAATAAATAAGACATTCACAGTAGAAGAAACGAAATAATTGAACTTTGTATTCTGAACTTTTAATGTTAATAATGTTCTGAACTTTTTTTTCTTCTTATTTTAGAACATTAAGCTTTTATATTTCATGAGAGCTGAATTTTCTTTTGGTTTATATGCAGATACCCTATTATGACGATTTCTCCACTGAAGCTATATATGATTTGATTGTACACCTCTTTGATATATCATTTCGATAACATCTTTGTTCTTCAATCTGGTAAAAACATTTTTACTCAATTTGATAACATCTCTCAGCTAAATCATTTCAATAGCATCTTTTTGTGCTGCGAATATTTTTTTTTTTTTGATTTTTAGATTTATATTATTGTTTAGAATTATAAGCTTATATATACACATATTTGTTTTTTGGTTTGCTGATTGTGGTTTTGTTTTATATTTTTTCAGAGATGATTTGAGAGAAGTTGTCATTTTCCAGACCTCTAAGAGTTCACCATTCCGATCTTGCAAAAGATGTGCACTTAGAATGGTATTTTCTCTACTGTACATCAAAATTGGATAATCAATTATATTTTTAAAATATCTATAGTAGGATGGTATTTTCTCTACTGAAATAATATCTTATTTCCTAATCTCATACTTTAATATTTAAACTTTAAGGACAAGATTTGTTAATTAAATCATTAGTGTAAACTACTCCCGAGATATTATCTTTTTTATATTTAAAATGTAATTTTAGTAACAATATATTCCATAAATCATCCTAACTTATAGGTAGATACATTTTTAAAATTAACTAGATTTTGACCCGCCCTTTTTATGTCCTTTTCAAATTCTATAAATTCTAAAATTTTAAGTTCTGTTATGTCATAGCTAATCTTCTCAACGGCTACACAAAGCCATGCCTAAAAGTCATTCTTCTCATGCCTTATTTTGGGGTCACAAATTTTTAAAAATTATAGTTTAATGGTTTAGACTTTTTGTTGTAAAAAACACTTCGAGGAGAGTTCAACTAATTCACTTTCTGAACTTAACTATTTTATCTATATGATATAAGCATATTTATATTATAAATTTATTTTTAACAGTTTTAGATTTGTGTATTTGGTAAAAATGATATATATATATAAGTTATATATAGTTATAAATAAGTTTATTTTTGAAACTTGCCTTTAAGTCCTAAAATCATTCTCATGGCACTGCGGCTAGGTCTCATGTCTTCCGTAGGAGTGACGGTGAATGTTGCTTCGATCTTCTTGAAGAAGTCCGAGATGTGATTCCAAAATATGCTCATCTTCACTGTTCTTTTCTTAAAATACTTCGGTTCGCGGTTTGGAACCTCAACTCCACTACAATGAAACATATAAATTAATTAACGGTTTTCATCGTTGATCAAGAAACAAAAAAAAATGAAAGTTGGAAGATAGTTAAGGGTCATTTACCTGCAGTAAATGAGAACGAATCATGATTATAGCACTTCCATTCTCTCTTCCTGGTAAATATTTAATTGATTCGTCTTCCGGAGATTCTATGTCAGCACCTCCATTAAAAGAACCGTGTAGCATTGATAGAAAATATATCGAAGATTTTAACACTGCCCTTCTATATGTTTTTGTAAGTACTGTATATGTTTTGTGGGTTTGATTATAATCCTCTATCGATGAATGTGTTTATATAGAGAGAGACTTCAGTGCAATTTTCTTAAAATAATGGTCAATATATTATAGGAATAGAATCATTTAGTTTAGGAAGTCCCTATATTATTGGTGATACAATATATTTTAAAATAGCTAAAAATATAAAACTAATAATTGATACTAATCTCATGAGCAAAATCATAACTACTATATATGGTTTCAAGTTACTATAAAATAGGAACAACGATATTTAATTTAAATATTCCTACAGTATTTAATGGTGTAGTTAATACTTAAATTGTTACCCAAGTTGAAAATCGTGGATTTTAAAACGTCTTGTCTATGATTGGTCGAATATATAATTGTAATATTTAAAATTACATCTAAAAATGGCAGTGGCATTCTATTGTAAATAACTTCAAAAAATAAGGGTAGAATCCTAGGGATTCTACTTTAATAGTATAGATTTGAGAACATTCTATTACATAGCTTATTGTGAAAGCTAAATAGTTTAGTAAAGTCTAGCATTTTATTTATCTTTTGTGTTTTCTCGATTCAAATAACATATTTTTGAGATCATTTCTCTGTTTAATTCATTAAATACTCACTAAATATTTTAGATGTCAGAGAAACGAAATTAATTGACAATATATTTTCTCTCCTAAAATCATGCATTTAAAACTTAATATTTATGGTGAGACTTGTCAACCAAAATTCTGGTGCAATCTATTCACGAGATGTTCTCATTTAGCTTTATTAACAAGATATTCCAAAAATAATATTACCTTATAAGTATAAGTTTTATTGAGAATTTATTAAAGAATATTCTACTTCTTAGTTTATCATGTTTTTATCAAAAGAAAACGTCAGTAGATCAAATTAATTTTTACATGTTCTTTCAGGCTTGAGTTTATCAGAAGATCAAATTAAGAGTTTATCTTTGGCGGAGATTGAATCAATCATGCGTTTGAACGGAAGCTCATTTACATTGTTTAAGTTTTGAAACGTGTTATCAATAGTATACTCTTCTATTGGTTAAGATGTGGCTTTTGTTAGATTTTCTATTAATTAATTTTTTTGTTTTACTTTTGTGGAATTCGTGATATTGTAATGTTGTAAATCAATAATAAAGACATTTTTCTCACTATTAATAGGTGAGAGAGATAGGGAGGGAGAGAGAGGGAGGGAGAGGGAGGGACGGAGATAGAGAGGGAGGGAGAGGGAGGGAGGGAGGAGGGAGGAGGAGAGGGGAGAGAGAGAGAGAGAGAGGGAGAGAGAGGAGAGAGAGAGAGATTAGTGTTTACGGTATATCCAAAAGTTTTGAGTTTATTGTTTATGATTTATCCAGTAAAGCCAAAGGGTTAGAGTATACACAAGGGTTTAAGGTTTACCAAGAGTTTAGAGTTTAAAAATTAATGAATGTAATTTGTATATTTTACAATAAAAAAATAAAAACTAACAGCAAAGTAGATTGCATTATATCTTGAATTAAATAATGTTAAGAAGATTTATAGTTTTCAACCACAAATAATGAATCATAACTATGTGATTATTATACATATAATATATATTATGCATATACATGTCATTGTATGTAAAAATTAACTAACCATGTAAAATTAAACTAATCATAATACTAATATCCGCATATGCGATACAATATCCGCAGTCACTCCATAGAGAGCTGGATATTTAATCGCCGAGTTAATAGTTTTGATAAGCTGACAGAGTCTGATTCGAAAATCACCGACTGCAATTCGTATCTTCTCTCTGCTCAACCCATTTCTAACATTATTTATTCCATCTTTATTACATATTTTGAACTTTTTATTCCATATTTTGAATTTTTTATGTCCTTCATTACATTCTGAAATGGTAAAAGAGAGTTTCAATGGGAATGTAGTGATAATATAAAATATGTTACCTCTGAAACTATACACTATTTATTCCAGATTTTGAAAATAAAATATCTTCTTAAACATATAAATTATTTTGGAACGTTGCAATTATACATACACAATAAATACCTCTTGATACTGAAGTTACTTTGTTCCATCTCGTCCATGTAAAATATTGAGTACCAACATTTTTTTGTACCTGATGCTTTCTCCCAAGGGCGGTGGTATTATGATATAAAATTCGTTACTTATAAAACTATGTACTACTTAGTTAATAATTTGAATATGTTTATGTCCGCACAGGGTGCGGACCGGCCACCTAGTACAAAATAAACCAAAAGTAAAAGATCATTGTAATAAATTGTCAATAACGAAAATAAACTAACACCAAAACACATCAACTAATTTTGGTTCCCTCTACCATCGTTCATTTCATTTTCTTCAGGTGGCATAGTGAAATCTTCATCAAAATCTAAAAATCAAAAATATAAAACTGAAAAGAGAAAACCTAACCTTTTTTTTTAATCACCACCTAATTTCTTAACTGGAAATTTATAATATAAAACATAATCTAAAAACATAATTAAAAACTAAAAAAAAAGATGTTAAAGTTATTTATTGGTTCAACCGATGGTTCGACCGGTATCAGGTTCCGGGTTTTACTGGGTTTTTGCGGGTTTTTGCGGGTTTCTAAATATTGAGTTTTTCACAAAATCCAAACCAGATTTTTTCTGGGTCACCGGGTTTACCAGTTCAACTGCGGGTCTGGGTCGGGTTTCAAAAAATGTTTAAAATAGCTAGATAACATTTAAAACACTAAAAGTACTTAAAATATCAATTAATTATTTGTCCAAATATTCAAACCAAATCAATTTAGATGTTAAGTTTAGGTATTTTGACATACATTATTCAAATTTATATGTAATATATTATTTTTAGTTTAATTTTTTGAGAAATTTAAAGTATATATACATTTATATTATTTTTTTAAATATAAACGGATTATCCAATCTAAACCAAATATGAAAAAATCCAAAACGAACTTGAACTTAAACCAAAATGAATGAATACCTAAATGAAGCGGAAATCTTTAATTCCCAAACAGTAATACACCCAAACTGAATTCAAATGGGTACGAGAATATAAACCTCTAGCTATTCTCTCCTCCAGATATAAAGATATTGACACCACATTCTCTCAGCTCGCCGCCGCTTCTAAAAAGAAGCTTAGCTCCGGTCTAGTGGTTTTGTCGGTGTCGGAGCCCGGAGGCTCCAATCTTTTTCCTATCTTTTTTTTGTCGAGATGCTCGTTGTTCTATGGCTGACAAAGCGTTATCCGTTTTCGTTTCGACGGAAAAGATCACAACTTTACATGGAGCAATGGCGAGACTCACGGCATGATGACGGTGAAGAGGGTCGGCGTTTAGGACTAAATGGCTTCGTCAGATTCAGTTTTCTTCAGATATGTGAAACTTCTTTTTCGGCGACAGCTCGAGTCACGTGGCAGAGCTCAACATACCGTTACCGACGGCCATGCTTTGGATCCAATTAATGGTTAGAGATCGGCACCCCTGAAGCGTTCTTTCGGTTTTGAGGCTGTAGCCAAAGTCCGCTTGTTTAGCCGGGCATGTTTGTCCGTTTTATGGCTAAGTTTCATGACTTAGAATCTGCTGAGACATGAACATAAGGCCAATCTTTTGGACCTTTATGTTGTGTTTGTGTTGATAATGTTGGTTTTGAAGGCATACTTATCTTTTGGAGATAGATAGACTAATTAGGAAATGGAACTCATTTAGTGAAGGTTGTTGCCGTCTTTTTTTGTCCATGTTCAATTATAGGTCTGATGTCTTTTTGTAGGGAGTATGAAATTTTTATTACCAGTCTTTTTTCTAGGGTAATGTATATAATGGTTGCTTGCCGTTGGTTTGTTTCTCCGAGTGTGATACCGAAGAGGTTCAGTTGGCAAGGTTTCATCTTCTTGGTGTGTTAGGAGAGCTTCTTTGTAAGGAATTGGACGTTTTTGATTACGTCACGTCAGTTTCCAAGGCGCATGGACCGAGTAGCGGTTCTCCTTGTTGAGTTTTGAAGCTTCCGGTTCTTGGTCTTACCGTTCGGCGGGCGAAGAAACAACGATAAGTCATGATTTGGGGGTAGAAGTGGAGGTTACTTAGTGGTGGGCTATGGACAGCAGCGGTAACTCCCGATTATTGGCGTTTGCTTAGTTTTAAAGATTGCTAGTAGTTATGTTATATGCTCATGGGTTTGTTAACTGTTTGTTTGGTTCTAGTAGTGGAATATATTTTATTTTATCCTTAAATCACCCGGTGTGGGTTTAATCGTGTGGGTTCTAGTTGCCCCTTTCTATGGATTTTTGTTTATGTGGATATTTCGTTTTGCTGTCAGTTCTATATAAATATTAGTATTTTAATTATGAATGAATTTTAAAGTGGGGAAGGAAAAAAACTACTCTCTCCTCTTTTTATTAGGGTGCAAGGCATGTACTTGTTTTTTTACGTATACTTGATACTTGGTTTGCCTTGAACAAGTAATGAATTTTTTGTCTTGTATTTGACTTGTCAGAAACGAGTACTTGTTATTTCGAGTAGTTGTCCAAAAATATGTTAATTGCAAGTTACTTGCCTTGTTCGATTATTTACTACTTACAAGTATTTATTTATTACTTGGATATATTTCCAAGTTTCTAAAAATTATTTGTTAGATAATATTTTACGAGAGAAGGTTATGAAAGTTTGTTTTATTTACTCGATTTGGTAAAAATACTAGAATTATTTTAAATAAAATATTTACACCTAATATAGAAAAATAAGATGAAATTCGATAAGAAAGTATTGTTTACTTCTTACAACAAAGAAATATTTGTTAAGTGGTTTAATTATCATTTTTTAGTCGTAAAATAAATAACGAGTAATATCAAACCGACTTGTAACATTTTGTTTTTATTATACTTGTTATTTGCCTTGTACTTGCAAGTAACAAAACTTAATGACTTGATGTTTGACTTGGTAACCACAAGTACTTGGAAAAAGGAGGCGATCGGTGCCCAGGCCTACTTTTTATTGTCAGCAGACTCACCTCAAAAATTCAGAAATGCTCTTTGCTTAATTAACCTCAAAACATGGCTTCCTTTGTCTTCTTCACCTTCTTTCCTGAAAGTTTCTGCGTTTAAACGTATCTCCCATGGCGGTGAAAGCCCAGAAAACACTCATTCTCCTAGCGAATCTAATCAAAGTTCCTCCACTGAAAGCCTTCTCTCTCTTGAACTCATCCAATCTTCACGGAGTTCAACACACACACGAATCATTCTCAGTCCTCCTCCATCTCCTTCTCTCTGGAAACTTACTCCCGCACGCTCAATCTCTCCTACTTCAAGCGATCACCAGAAGAATCCACTCCCAATCCTTCACTCCTTCCTCGCTCTTACGGTACTTAACACAATCAGAAACTTCAAAACCCAACTCTCGACTCTACGAAGTAATCATCAACGCGTACATCCAATCTCAATCCCTAGACTCCGCCCTCTCCTACTTCAACGAGATGATCGATAAGGGTCTTGTCCCCGGATCGAATTGCTTCAACAATCTCTTAACTTTCGTTTCCGGGTCGTCTTCTTTCGACGAGTTCTGGGCTTTCTTCAACGAGAACAAGGGGAGAGTCGTTCTCGATGTGTACAGCTTCGGGATCGCGATCAAAGCATGTTGCGAATCTGGTGAAATCCACAAGAGCTTTCACCTTCTTGGGGAGTTGAGAGCAAATGGGTTTTCACCGAACGTCGTTATCTACACTACATTGATCGACGGGTGTTGCAAGAAAGGAGAGATCGAAAAGGCCAAAGCTTTGTTTTTCGAAATGGAGACGATCGGGTTAGTGGCTAACGAGCGTACTTACACGGTTTTGATTCACGGGTTGTTCAAGAACGGGCTTACGAAACAAGGGTTTGAGACGTACGAGAAGATGAAGGAGGATGGGGTTTTACCCAATCTCTACACTTACAACTGTGTGATGAATCAGCTTTGTAAAGACGGAAGAACCAAAGACGCGTTTAAAGTGTTCGACGAAATGCGTGAGCGAGGGGTTTCGTGTAATGTTGTTACTTACAATACTTTAATAGGTGGGTTGTGTAGAGAGATGAACGCGAGTGAAGCTGGTAGGTTGATGGAACAGATGAAGAGCGATGGGATCAACCCGAACTTGATCACTTACAACACTTTGATTGATGGGTTTTGTAACGCGGGGAAGTTAGGAAAGGCGTTGAGTTTGTGCAGAGATCTGAAGTCCAGAGGTATGTCTATGTCTGTAGTCACGTATAATATTCTAGTTTCTGGGTTTTGTAAGAAGGGAGATACTTCAGGAGCGGCTAAGATTGTTAAGGAGATGGAAGAGAGAGGGATTAAACCTTCGAAAGTTACATATACGATTCTTATCGATACATTTGCTCGGTCTGATAACATGGAGAGAGCGATCCAGCTTCGAACGTCGATGGAGAGTTTAGGATTAGTTCCGGATGTTCATACTTATAGTGTGTTGATTCACGGGTTTTGCATCAAAGGTCAGATGAACGAAGCATCGAGGCTTTTTAGGTCGATGGTCGAGAAGAAGGTAGAACCTAACGAGGTGATCTACAATACGATGATTCTTGGGTATTGTAGGGAAGGTAGTTCTTATAGAGCGTTGAGGTTGCTGACAGAGATGGGAGATAGAGAGTTGGCTCCAAATGTTGCTAGCTATAGTTATTTGGTTGACGTTCTTTGTAAAGAAAAGAAAATGAAAGAAGCTGAGGATTTGGTTGAGAAGATGATTGGTTCAGGGATGGATCCATCTGCTTCAGTATGTAATATGATCTCTAGTGCCAAAAATGGTTCGCTTGTAGCTCAAACAATTGATAAGAGCTGTTTAAATGTGACTTAAATTTACACTTTTCTTTTAGTGCGCTCACTCTAATGAAGTCTGGTCTTCTTTTTTCATTCCGTTTTGTTTGAGGAAATAGTCACTTAACCCCATTCCTTTTTTTTTTAAACACTAGAATTTTATAGAAATATAACCACAGAGTGTTCTACAAGGATCAATTTCAAGCAAAGACATAGAGGAGGATTTTGACTTAAACAAAAAGATTACTAAGCCAACAAGGATGTCTTCTAGCAATATAAGATTGAAGGAGATCCTCCTTAATCACACTTTCAGCAATAAGCATAGCTGCTTTGATGTTGTGACGAGAGTTGAAATGCGCTTTCCACTCAGGGAAATCGTTCAAAAGTGGTAAAATCTTCGAAGAATAGAACTTAAGAGAAGGCCAAGCATGAGGTTTAGAAATAGCTCCAATCAAATCGAGATCTTCACTTGCAAAGATGATAGAGTTGAAATGAAGTATTTTTAGACATTCAATAGCCCTTTGTAACAAAAAAAAAAAGACATTCGATAGCCCACTTCCAACTTTCTAGAGAAGCATCTTGTTTGCTCTGGATGTTGGTGAATAATCTTCTTCCATGGAGAATAACTTTGCCCTCTCTGTTACGAAGAATCCAAGAAATTCCACTTTGCATTCTGATCTTATCCCATGCGCAGCCAATATCACATTTGAGCCATGAGATAGGAGGAGGTTTCCAGCCAAATATGTTCTTCTTTTTCTTTTCCTAAGTCAATGAATTTTTCTTGTTTTTCAATATACTTGATAAGGAACCCGTGATCAACATTTTTGTAGGTACTTTAAACCTGGAACCTCCACTTAACCCCATTCCATAATTTGTTTCAAAATATAATTTAAAATAAAAAATATCTAAGTTTACTCCATTTTCTACACTATAATGAAATAAATATGGATTTATTTTATGGACTAATCACTTTATTTTTAGTTCATTATTCTATTTTCCATTCAATTTATGGAATACGGTTAGAATAAACTCAATTCTATTTTAGAGTGAAAAGTAAAGTTTAAGATCCAAATACTAGATCATTTCCAATGAAAAATATATGTACTAGATCATTTTCAATGAAAAAATCTATTTTTCTCCGAAATAGAATAACTTTTAAAATAATGAACAAAAAAAATGATTGTTATATTTATAGAGTAAACGCTCCATTACGAAGTGGAAAATGTAGTAATATATTAGAATATGTTTTTGTTCAAAATTCCATTTTGAAGTAAATTATGAAGTATTAATAGAGATGCTCTTACAAGATTATTCTTTTTGATAATGATTTTTTTGTTTCTTCTGATTCAACGTTATTGCAATGGTTTAGTTTGGTTTACTTATAAACCAACTCCAACTCTACCAATACAGAAATTAGAAAACCAAATCAACCGTTGGAAAAATATTAAGAGAAGAAAACATAGCAGTTTCTCAAAACAAACCACCATTTCTTCTCCTTTAGCGTGTCCGATTAAGAAAGAGAGATGGATCACGCGATGTTAATGGCTCTTATAATCGCCGCAGCTTTCCTCGTTGTATTCAACAAAGTGGACGGAGTCCAGATCTTGTCTAAATCAAAGCTAGAAAAGTGTGAGAAGACAAACGATTCGGGAAACCTCAACTGCTCAACTAAAATCGTCTTGAATCTCGCTGTCCCCAGTGGATCCGTAAGCCTTGTTATATTTGTGCGCTATATCATATGATTTTTTTGCTCATCACATTTTTTTTTTTCGTGACGACTAAAAAGAGCGGAGGAGAGGCTTCGATTGTAGCCGAGATCGTCGAAGTGGAAGATAATTCGAATAGCAACATGAAAACCGTACGTATCCCACCGGTTATCACAGTGAACAAATCAGCAGCATATGCTCTCTATGACCTAACTTACATTAGGGTACGTATGAAGTTATGTTTTTACTGTCTTAAATGGGTTTGGTTTAAAGTTGATTAATATCATCATGAATCAGTCTCTAATCTTGGTTCAGGATGTGCCTTATAAACCTCAAGAGTTTCACGTTACCACTCGAAAGTGTGAGCCAGATGCTGGACCAGATATCGTTGGAATATGCGAGAGGCAAATATCTTTCCTTTACTATATGTTTCTCTTTCTTGTTTAGCTTTAACGGTAAATACTTATCGGAACAGGTTGCGTGATGACAAAGGTAACGTTCTGGTGCAGACTCAGCCTGTCTGTTGTCCATGTGGACCACAAACAAGAGTTCCTTCATCTTGTGGAGACATATGTACGTGTTTCTTTGTCTTAACATTTTCAATCTCTTTGGTTTAACATTCAATCTCCAGAGATTGTATGCAGGGGCGCGCAGTTAATAAAATTTGGGTACTATAAACATTTTAGTATACATTTTTATTTTATTTTTTTACTATTTTTGGAACCATAAAACGTATGATATTAGTTGTTTAAAATTTGTGTGCTAGTGTTAATGGTTCACTGGATTTAAGCTTAGAGGAAGCGTGTTATTTGTATGTTGTGAAGAATAATTTACAACTCTCATTTTCTTCACTTGACTTTTATCAGTTGAGAAGTTGATAAAAGGGAAAGCAAACACTGCGCATTGCCTTCGTTTCCCTGGTGACTGGTACAGATCCTCACTAAATGTGGATTTACTCTAAAGGTTGTTTTCAGGATTCTTGAAGTTTGTCCATTTGTTTGATCTCTCTCTCTCCTGTAGGTACCACGTTTTCAGCATTGGACAACGGTCTCTAGGGTTTAGCGTGCGTATTGAGTTGAAGACAGGAACTAGAGTTTCAGTATGTCTACTTCATTATTGCTTCAAGCTTAGCTTTGTTCCGGAGTTTTTCTGTCTTTTATGATTCTTCTTTAATTGACAGGAAGTGATCATTGGTCCTGAAAATAGAACAGCTACTGCAAATGATAACTTCCTCAAGGTTAATCTCATAGGAGACTTTGCTGGTTACACAAATATTCCTTCTTTTGAGAACTTCTATCTTGTAATCCCAAGAGAGGTATGAATAACTCTATATCCATTTGAAATCTCTTAACTTGAATGAGCCGTATTACAAAAATGCTAGAAGAATATTTTGAATAGGTGGCGGCAGAAGGACAGCCAGGGAACTTAGGTGGAAACTACTCAATGTGGATGCTGCTTGAGAGAGTGAGATTTACATTGGATGGCATAGAGTGTGACAAGATCGGTGTTGGCTATGAAGCTTATAACAACCAACCAAACTTCTGTTATGCACCATATTGGAGTTGCTTGCATAATCAACTATGGAACTTCCACGAGGTCAGTACTTAATAAACAAGACCAAACATAGTCCAATGAAACATTGTCACTGCGCTAATATACATAAATCATATGATTGTTAAATTATCAAACTATTAAGATTTACACTAAAATGTTTATATCCTCTTAAATCTCAGGACCGGTCCTATTAATAAGTTATAGTTTTATGTAATACCTTATTTGGTCGTTGTTGTGCCGATAACAAGTTTGTTTCAGGCAGATGTGAACCGGATAAGCCGCCACCAATTTCCTTTGTATGGACTGGAAGGAAGATTTGAGAGGATCAATCAACATCCTGTTTAGTTTTCAGCTTTTCATAGTTTCTAAATTAATAATAAAATTTGTTGTTGGCTTATCAAAAGCTTATGTACATGATGATACAGAACGCAGGGCCTCAGTCGTTCTCCATAGGAGTCACGGAAACGCTCAACACAAATCTAATGATCGAGCTAAGAGCTGATGATATTGAATATGTTTTCCAAAAGTAATATTATAAAAAGTATTCAGCTTTTTTTTCTTATAATCTGATTATAAAGTATAAAGTAAAGTAACGTTTGTGTGGTCGTAGGAGCCCTGGTAAGATCATAAATATCGCAATACCGACTTTCGAGACACTAAAACAATTTGGAGTTGCTGCAGTCACAACCAAGAACACCGGTGAAGTAGAAGCATCTTATAGCTTAACGGTACCACGTGTAAATCTAACCTTATCTTCTACTTGGATACTGTGAATTTTTTCTTGATAGTTGCATCCTGTGCAGTTTGATTGCTCCAAAGGTGTGGCTTTCGTTGAGGTAACTACCTTTCACTTAATATTATAAATCACTGTTAAAAGGAATGATACAAACTTGTTTCAGGAGCAATTCTTCATTATAAAACCAAATGATGTTACAACTCGATCTTTTAAGCTGTACCCTACCAAAGATCAGGCTGCAAAATATATATGCACAGGTTATTTGACTAATCTCTCTTCTATTACACTTCCTTGATTGCTTGTGTTAATAGTTATCTGTTTTCTCTCTTTGTATGGTGTAGCTATACTAAAGGATTCTCAGTTCAACGAAGTAGACAGAGCCGAGTGTCAATTCAGCACGACAGCTACCATACTTGACAATGGAACTCAGGTTTGTTTCTCTAAATTTGTTCAGTTCTTGATTAATGTCAGTGTAAGATCCTTGAGTGACAAGTTTACTATAAACGTGCAGGTTACTAATCCGTTTCAAATTCCAGAGACTCTCCCTAAAGGTTTATTTGAATCAATTAGGCTAATATGGACCAAACTAGTGAATGGTTTAGTCGATTTCATCACCGGAGAATCTTGCAGGTTAACTTTGCACACTTTTCTTAAAATTATTCTCTTGATGACTTTCTTTGAGAATGCGATAACTTGAAAAAAGGAATCAACAATGTGTTCAGAAGCAAATGCTCGAGTTTCTTCGACTTCAGCTGCCACATTCAATACGTTTGCTTGAGCTGGATGGTTATGTTCGGCCTCCTCCTCACTCTCTTCCCTACCAGTAAGCGTTTTCAAACCACAACAATCGCTGTCATATATAATTATAACTTAAACTAACTTGTGGTTTTGTTTTTATATAAAAACCTCACAGCTTGTGTCCTTCTCTGGCTCTTGCACCAAAAGGGACTCTTTGATCCTTTATACGACTGGTACGAAGATCATTTTGATTCAGATCATCATCATAGGTTATTATTACAACAGACCAGAGAAAACGCCTTAAACCACCGCCATCATCATCGTCGTCCTCATCATCACCAGCATCGCCATGGTGTCAAAACGCATAGTCACCACCATCGTCGTAGAGTAAACCACAGACACAAACACCATAATCATGGGCATGATGATGACGACGATGTTTCGCAGAAGATTCTTGAACGTGACCACAATGACTCTCACTATTACCAAAATCTTCGCCGAGTCCACAAAGATGGTGGCAAGCAGAAGCAGCGTAGGCGAGGAGAGAAGCACGGGATCGTCGTGCCATCTGATGTGGACGTGGACAGACGGAGGAAAGTGAGGCAAAGGGAGGAGAGTTAAAACGCAGGAAAATATCGTCAATCCTCTAAACATTATGGCTTTGATTCATGACATGTGGTATTATTGATTTAGTTTGAATTAAGTATAATTTACTGATAATTTGAAAATGCTACCAAACATGCATTAAGTTTGTTTTGTTTGATTTTAGGTTTGACTTATCATGTATTATAGTTGTGCTACAATATTGAGTTAAATCTTTTATAAAATTATTAACTCAAAATTTAATGCAAGCAAAACTCTATGTTTTGGAAGTTGAGTTAAAGGTTTAATTGAGTTTTCTTTCTGATATCACTTTCAAGGCTTAGCGGCTTAAGGGTTGTTTTCTTTTTTTCCTTCTTTTTTTTTACTTGTGAAAATAAATAAGCTTAAAGTCTGTTTTCATTTACTTTATCATTGATAATAGAGTAAATATAATTATTAGTGATTATGATTCTTTAGAAAATAATGTATTACAAACTGAAATTTTTTATTATTATGAAATATAAATTATTTTGTTATTGTTTTTTTAATATTTTATATATTTATATATTTTTAGTTATTTTATTTAAAAATCATACTACAACTTATACATCAAAAAGTAACCAATCATAAATTTTAATAAAATGATAATTTTTATTTTTACTGCAAATGTTCTCCATAAATTTATAGTTTCTATCACATCTTTTTTAATACAAGTTATATCGAATTACAAAAGATACTACAAATCAAACTTAATTTGAATGGTTGTAAATTTTTTAATATTTGATTATTTAATTAAGGGCTAGAAAGAAAAACTAATCCTAGAACAATTTGAAATATGTTATCAAACAAATTTTAATTATAAACAATTTAACCTAAATTAAATATATAAAAACTAAGCTATCGTAAATAAAATCACAAAATATACATATAAATGCCGAAATATTTCATAAAATTTTAAAAATTATTTGAAATAAAACCTTACTAATAATTAAGACGATAAATCATAGATTACATCTAAGTAATTATATAAATAATACTACATATTAATTTTGTCTACTATATATATTCTAAATCAGTGTCAATGGAATCTCTCACAATTGAATATTTATTTATTTTTAATTATGTTGATAATATGACAGATTTATTTTTTTACCATAATGATTGAAATTTTTTGCGTCAACATCTTATTTTGTTTGGTTGAAAAAACAATCTACAGATGAATGTTTTTACTGTTTTTACTTTTAGTGAATGTAAAATTTTGTTCGGAAAAATCCAGTTCTACTTATAAATAAAATATATTATAATTTTAATATATCTATAAATACAAATTATATTATAGAAACAAGGGTAAATATAGCTCTATTAAAAATCAAGTTAATGATGAAAGTTTTACTGTAATTCAAAACTAGATAATGGTCCGCACCTTGTGTGGAATAATGTAAACCCAACCAATTTTAAATTTATTATTAATTTTTTATTTCAGTATTAATTATTAAATTATATAAATTTTAACTTTGTATTATAAATCATCTAATTTTAATCCAACAATAGATGTATTAATTCCATCTTTTTATTAAGGTGTGTATTTTTTAGATTAAATTCTTATATGTAATAATAACCAAACTATCTTTAAATAACTTAGATTTAAAATCAAACATTTCTTATAGTTGTACATTATTCATTTGAAATGTTTGCGTAAAGATTTTAAATATTTGGAAACAAAAAATTGATACGGTGAATTGAAGTATTTTTATTTTTTGAAGGGATGTTATTCAGTCAAAACTATTTTTACAGAATAAGTCATATTATAAAATTCTATACATACAGATTATATTATATAAATAATTATAGTAAACATCTTAAATATATATCTATTTATAACTATAAAATTTTATGACGAAAATATATATTTTATATTATATTTATTTTTCTAGTTAACATAAACCTAATAATATGTCTTATAATCGCCAAATGTATATATCTTTTAAATGTGTGTCAATTGGACGCACCACAATTTACTATAAATTTAAAATTATTTATTTATTTTAAATGTAAATGTTGATATTATGACTCATTTATCCATTTCCATAATGATTAAGATGTTTCTCCCAAACTTTAAATATTTTGAAATAAAAAGTTCAATGTTGAATGAAGTATTTTCATTTTTGAATGATTTTAACATTTTTCAATAAAAGTGATTTTTATAGTAAATTTTGATTGGTAATAAATGATGAAAACAAAACATTTTATGCTCATTTCTCCCTCCACTGGCTCATTATCTAACCAATGTTCTAAGGAAATAGCTCATTTTGTTCTCCATCCCGATTCTTCTCTTGCATGCAAATAAAATCTAACTATTTTCTTTGTTTTTGTGGCACACCAAAATCTGGTTCCCTCTAAAAACTTTTATCAAAGAGTCATGTCAAAACAAAACAATTTTTTTTTTGTCAACAAACTTTCCAAAACAAAAAAAATTAACATTCACAACATTATATATCATATAATCTTAATCAGTTTGTATAAAATTGAAATAAAACATATATTGACTAGTTTTAAAATAGTCATAATTATCATATTAGAAGTAAGAAAATGTTTCAAATAAATCAGTTGTTAAATTTGATTTATTGAAATACATAACAAAAGATAATATTTAGCCTATAAAAATACTTAAAAGGAAAAAAATTGATAAGAAACAATAAAATATTGTATTTTATTCAAAAAAATTCCTTTTTAAATATTTATATGCCACAAAATTGCTAAGCTAAAGCAACTGTGAGCTTACAACTCTTTATACCTCCAGTAAAACTTCCTCTAGAATCGAACTACTAATACAATTATGACTAAGGATCATGGTATGCATTCAGAATTATTATACAATTAATAAATTTAAAAGATATATATAGATATATATATATATATATATATATATATATATATATGGTTTATTTGTTTTCCTACAGAGATTTAAGATAACACAGCTCAGAGATCTCACGGTTGATTATGTTTGTTAAATTCTAAGACATCAAAACTCCTAGGGGATTATTCTTGTTATACATCAATTTTATAAAACCATTTTCCTTGGGAGACCATTTATATTATAAGATTTTACGAAACACACAAAACATATATTACTAAATATATATTTTATGAGTATTTTAAATTAGCAATGGAGTTAAAGCAAATGTGTGTGTTTTATTAAATTTTTTGATTGGTGTATCAAAAACTAAAGAGGTGGGAAGTGGAATTTAATCAAAATGTGTCTCAATGGTATACATTTTTATAAACTGTTTTATATTAAATTTGTGTGTTTTATTCTTTCAACATTTATTTGATTTGATAATTTTTATTCTAATGATGAATTTGATCTAACATTTCATGATGATAATGGAAAGTGAAATCACTAAAAGAGACAAGTGCAAAGATGATGATAATAAATTGATATTTTGATGAAGATCCATGGTATTCAAAAAGATGTGTCAATTGTATACATTACAATTTAGTATACAGTTTAAAAATTGTTATATTATTTTCAGTAAAATTTTAGGGAAATTGCCACTAATACCACTTTCATAATACCACTTTTCAACTTTACACTTTTCAACTTTACCACTAAAATTTTAATGACTAAAGTACCATTATACCCTTATTTAATCAAACATAAACATATGCCTTCTTCAAAGTCAAATTTTCCAAATCTCAGATTCTTCACGTTGACCAATTCCGGCGAGATCTGACGATGCTGACGAGTTTCCGGCAAGATCTGACGACGTTGACGAGTTTCCGGCGAGATTTGACAGAATCTACAAGCTCAGACGAACGAGACGATATCTCTCAGAATCTGGTGAAGATCCGACGGCTCCGAGAGCTCGTAATGTGTCGAGCAGCTTAAGCCTTTGGTGATCAAACGCCTCCTCTTACGAGTCCGCCGCCGTATATTGACATCTTCGATTCGCCTCAGCTCATGTCTTCGCCTGCTCAGGTGAACTCATCCCTTCCAATTCCAATCCCTAGATGATGGATTCCTAGACTATTTAAAGGATCATCAAGTATTAAGCTTTAACTTCGTTATGTTCTTGAGTTTGGAAGTTTAACGGTGATGTATTCAAAATTGACTTGAGCAATACTATGATTTATTGAGTTTGATAGTTGACACATCAATTGATTCATTGTTTCAGAGCTAATGTATCTTCAGTGGCTGGATCCCAAGGAGCCTGTATACATTTACATCAACTCCACAGGGACTACTCGTGACTATGGCGAGACTGTTAGTTTTTTAACTCTTTGTGAATGATTTAAGATCTTTTTTCTCAGTATTTGTACTATCTTTTTTCTCAGTATTTGTACTATTCTCAAATGTTTGAAACGATATGTTGCAGCAATGATCCAGCAGCCTCGTGTGCCTTCTTCTGGGTTGATGGCTGCCAGTGATGTCCTGATTCGTGCCAAAAACGTTTGTTACTCCCTCTGTACACATTGTATTCTGGAAATCTAATTTCAACTGAGATATGTTCATGATGTGCTTATAAGTTCATACCTATGCTTCTCACTTGAGCATTTGGCTAGGAATTTCAAACTTGAGGTGAAGAAAAATTTAATTTCAGTACATATCTCACGTTCCTGGTTGCAATTACAGGTTATAACAAACAGGGATATACTTGTGGGACTACTATCAAAGCACACTGGGAACCTTTATAAGCTCTTATAAAATTTATTAATGGTTCATAAATGGTTTTATAAACCTTTAGAAATAGTTATATAAATATTTATATGGTTTTATAAACCTTTATAATTTTTATAAACCCTATATAAACTCTTCAAAACCTATTAAAACCTTTTATAAACCCTTACAAATCTTATATAAACCCGTTATAAACCCTTATAATTTCTATATAAATCTTTACAAACACCTGTAAGTGATTTTGTAAACCCTTTTATAAATTCTTATAAATCATTATAAACATTTTAAACATTTTGTGATGACTTGAAAACAAAACTTATGGGAGCTACAAAGCAGTTTCAAGATGTTCTTACTGTGAGATCAGGTTATTTGAATTGCTTGTCAATGGTCTTCCAGCTCGAGCTGAGATCACATATGCTGCAAATGGCAGAAGTTCAAAAATATTTCACCAAAAGTTATAAGCATTATCCTGCTAAACCTGGAAGACCATTGACAAGAGCTTTCAAAATCTGTGAAATCAAATGAGCAACCAGCTGGCCCTGTTTCTTCTTCTTCTTCTTCTACAACAGCAACAACCACCAATTATGAAAGCTCTTTGTCCACTCCTATGATCAGTGAAAAGCTTAAGATGTATTCTCACCTCAAGCAGTTTACTTTCCTTGATCTCAATTTGGTTACTAGAAATTTCAGACCCGAAAGTCTTCTCGGAGAAGGTGGCTTTGGTTGTGTCTTTAAAGGATGGGTGGGGGAGAACGGAACTGCTCCTGTTAAGCCTAGCACTGGCGTTACTGTTGCTGTCAAAACCTTGAATCTTGATGGCCTTCAGGTCATAAAGAGTGGCTTGTATGATCCTTTATAAACACTTCTAAATTGATTTATAAACACTTCTAAATTGATTTATACTCTTATAAATTGTGTTATGAATATTATTAAATTCTTATAATCCTTGGAATAAACCCTGATAAATAGATTTATAACCTCTTATAAATAGATTTATAAACCTTGTAAATTAATTTATAAACAGTTACAAATAAATGTATAAACTCTTATAAATAGCTTATAAGTTCTTGTAAATAGTTTTATAAACCTTTTAAATAGTTTTATAAACCTTTATAAATAGATATATAAATATTTATATGTGTTTTATAAATTTTATAGATGGTTGATACAAAGTTTTATAAGCTCTTATAAAATTTATAAATGGTTCATAAATGGTAACCTTTATAAATAGTTATATAAATACTTATATGTGTTTTATAAACTTTATAGATGGTCGATTATGATCCAGCTACTTTTGATCTGACGGAGCACGGTAGTCCACCGACAAAGATGATGTAGTCCACCCATGGAGGCAGTTTAAAACTCGTCGACGAGATCTCGTCTCTCACCATGAATAGAAATAGATTAGAGGATATAATTGTCTTTTGTTTCCTTACAGTTTAGGTGCTTTTAAAAATGGACATCTTAATAGTGTAAACATGAACAAGTGTACTTCAGATGTGCTAGTTTGCAATTTTCCCTCTTATAAATGAATTATACTTTAAACGATATTTAGAAAGCCTTATAAATTGAACCTAATAAATGGTTTTATAACTCCTTGTATCTGAGTTATGTGTCCCTAATTGTAAGCATCAGTTCAAAGTAGAAATGGTTGATTTTAAGTAAAATAGAGTATAGAAGGATTTGGGTAATTTAAATTAAAAAGAAACCATAAAATAATTTATAAAGACTTATAAATCATTTATCAGGCATGATTCATAAACTAATTTGTAAGGGTTTATAACTTATTTTATAAAGATTTATATATTAGCTATAAAAATTTATAAAGGCTTTTAAATTATTTATAATAGTTCATAAATATTTGTTAATAATTTAAAAGATTTTACGACTCAGCTATAGATATTTATACATTATTTTGTAACGATTTAGAAATCAATTATAAAGATTTAAAAAGACTCTTATAAATAATTTATAAGCCTTTAAAAAGTTATAATGATCTAGTAGGGTCCTATAAATCATATACAGGTGCTCATAGATAATTTTATAAACGTTTATAAATAATATTATAAGAGTTGATAAATGGTTATAGAGTTTATAAGTTATTTTTATAAGGGTTTATTAATATTTTTAAATACTTCTAAATCATTTATAAGAGAGTTCATAAATATTTATAAATCATTTATAAGAGTTTAGAGTTCAGTTATAATAATTTATAGATCATTTTATAAAGGTCTATAAATTAGTTATAAAAATTTAGAAAGTAAGGGTTCTTCTGGCTTTCCTTCGACTCTATATAAATATTAAGACATAAGGGTTCTTAAGTAAGTGATGTTACAAAGTATGTACCCAAAGCAATCAAAAGAGGTTTGGTGTTAAGCCAATTTACACTATATTATATACCCTGAAAATGAAACACGCTCTCCTGGTTTAGCTCCAGCAGGTGGTGGCAATGGTTCCACCACTAAGTGGTCTTCATTTGAAGCACAAAGAACCTGTAGCAAAAAAACCATTAACAAAAAAGAAGCGCCAGTGTGAAAAGCTTACAATATTTTGATCGTTGATTAACTGGATTGATGCAGATAGAAGAAAGTCTTACCATCCTCCTGACATAACATCTCGTAGCTATTCAGGTTTGACATATGTGATGAGCGTAACAAGCCGGTTCTTCGTCATCATAACAAATCAACCAAGGAACAACAGATAAGTAAGCTTTTAAGTTTCAAGAACCTGACCATTATATCGATTGATAAACCCAAACTATACGCATACAGCCAAAGATTCTTTTATTTATTAGTAAATTAAGACATCACTATACCATACTATACTCAAACAGTACCTACCAAAACATACAAGTAAAGCAACGTATCCATAAGCACTTCAAATTCACAAAGCTTTATACAAAGAAGAGTATACACAAACATATACATACCAATATATGACCATTCTTTTGTTGGCTTTTGTATTGAATCTGAACGAGAACATGTATACAATTAAACACAAATAAATAAAAGCATCACCAATCTTAAGAGAATGAGTAATAGAGTACCTCTCTTGGGCCATAAACAGCTGCAATTACTTTTGAATTATCCATCTAGAAAACAGCAGAATTAGACAAGAACAACAACAAAAGTTGAGTTTTTAATTCATGCAAGTGCCAAATTAGAACTGAGATGAAAGATAGGAATAAGATCGGTGTTTACCAAAATTGTTTGTGAGATTGGGGCTGATCTCAATCAAAGCTTCTAGTAACAAAATGAATACTCTTCTAGTCTTCTTCCATCGATGGCTATGGCGGAAGGGGAACAGTGGTAACAGCCTTCAATAGCTTTAAGAACCAAAGTTTCTGGATTCGATGAGGATCATATCGCTCATGGAAGCTTCGGTTTTGATTGATAATCACTTCTTTGAGCTGTTAAGTTTAACTTGGTATTGAATCTCGTAAATGAGTCGATATTTTAGAGGTTTGGAATTGAGATTCTCTGCAATCTCTTTCGTCGCCGCTGCGTGAGACAAAGAGACGGCGGATCTCGGTGACTCCGAGAGAAGAGAGAAGAATCGATGATTGAGGAGAAGATAAGATAATGGTAGTATTGTCTTTTGGTCATTAATGAAAGTGGTATTTGTGAAAATGTCCTTTGATTGATGGTAAAATTGAATTGTGGTATCAAACAAAGTGTATAAGTAAAATTTCCCCAAAATATATTTATATTAAAACAAATTTTTTTTTATAAATGTTTGCATTAATATTTTAAACATATGAAAACAAAAAAATAATAAGATAAATTGAAATATTTTTACCTTTCGGAATAATGTAAATTTATTCAGTCAAAACGATTTTTACTGAATATATGATATTATATAACTTATAATATAGGAATAAATACATATGATATTATTTAAAAAAGTATAGGAAAACATATCTCTTTTAATAACTATGTATTATAGATGTTAATTTCCTAATTAACATAAACCTAATAATATGTCTTAAATTCGTCTAATGTATATCTTTGTGTTAATTGGATACACCACAACTGAATATACAATTTTCAAATTTATTTTAGATATTTTTAATGATTTTTAAAAAATTTGTGACTGATTTATCAATGCACCATAACTATTAAGATGTTTGAACCAAAACTTTAAAAAACAAAAAATATATTGAATAAGTAAAGTATATTTTTCTAATAATTACCAAAGTATTTCATTTTTGAATGTATCTTGTTTTAGTAAAAGGCTATTTTTACATCTGACAATTGCATTTGTTTGAATGAAAAATAAAACAATAAAAGAATAAGAGTTTGAAATGAAAATACCAAAGTATTTTATTCCTTTCAAAATTGGGTTTGTTGTACACATAAACTTAATCAATTTGTATAAAATTGAAATAAAACATACATTAACTAATTTTATTATAGTTACTGATAAAATATAATAAATGTTAATAGTCATACGTATTTTTTAGAAATAAAAAATGTTTCAATTAAATAATTATACTATTTTTTTATAGAAATATAATACCAAAAGTCATATTTATTTTTTATTTAAATTTAAAATAAAATTTGACAAAAAAATATATTATATTGCTTTAAATTGTTTTACAAAATATTTATATTCCGTAAAATCTCAGTAGCCATATTTATTTTATGTAACTAGAATTGATAAGATTTAATAAAACATATTTACAAATATAAAATAATAAATCAAACTAAATGAAATTAACAAAATTAATCAAAAATCTAACCTATTTAAAACGACAATGAAAAGTAAATGCAACACATATATTCAATGATAACCAAACCAATTAAATAATCTACATAAAATTACATATTTAACTAAAAATATACTTTATACGTATAAATTAAAAAAATTAAATGTAAATAAATATTAATTAATTATCATAATTTATTTATCTTATAAATATTTATATCAGTGCAAAAGCATAAATACTAAATCATATTTAATCCTAAAATCTCGTAACAATGATGATAATACTATGTTGATCAAAAATGGATTATCAGTTTTTATTACATATACTATAATTTGAGAAGTGATTTTGATTATTTGTTACATTTTCTATAATTTTATGAATAATCAATAATTTTAAAAAGTGATTTCTATTACATATACTAAAATCTTGTGACAATGATGATATTACTAAAGGCAAAATTCGTAGTAAATATTAAGCAAAGTGCATAATAATAATTAATAAACTTTAGTTACAAGTTTTTTTTTCAAATATTTTGCAACTTTCAATCCATTAATATTAATTATAAGATATCAAATATCATGCTTATTTACTTTGTTTCCAATTCTATACCACTGTTTTATAGATAGTCATAACTCAAGTCTCAAGAACATAATTTAGGGGAGGCTGACATACTTTTGCCAACTATGTTATATGTTATTTAGTATTTTTTATTTTCAGAAACTAAAGAAAAAACAAATTATGGCAACGTACACTATGTAATGTTTCAAGCTAAAAATATTAGTTTTGTAAAAAATATCCAGACATGTACATGTTTTTGTAAAGATATGATTTGAACATTTATTATGAAATATGACTTAGGTCTCAAATATCGAATACCTTTCATAATTATTAAAAGCCTAATCCAATAATTTATTCAATTTGGTTTTGGTCCGGTCCATTAATAACAAAAGTTGTGTTTTAATTACCAACTATTGCAAAGTTTTTGATTTCCTAAGTGATTAGATATTTTCTGATACATGTCAAATATGCATATAATTGTTTTATATACTCTTCATTATATTATAATGTTCATAATTTTTCACCCTAAGGTTACAATAACACAAAAAGCAGAGTTACGTAATTCACTAATTGATTGGGCTGAGCTTTAACTGCTGCGACAGGGATGTGAATTTTTTTAAAAATTTAACCAAACAAAATCGAAATAAAAATGTGGTCAGTATAAGATAAATTTATTCACAATATCGACTTCGAAATTGACTTACTCTTGTGTTTGTTATCTTTTCCTTATTAAAAGAAATAATTAAATAATATTAACTTAAAATTTTATGATTAAATATAAAATATAAGTGCCTTGATACACAATTCGACAATATGTAATTAAGAAAAAATCCATAGAATTTAAAATACAAATACGTTGTCACCAAGGCAAGAATTTGTATATTTATTTGGGAATTAAAAAAATTTATAATAAGTGCAATTCGTAGTAGTTAATAGGGATATAAACGACCTTAACATAATATCTAATTCTTTATAAACGATTTGTATCGGCCATTATGATACCATCATACTTCCATCTTTATAAATGATTTGGATCTGTGAATTTTAATTGACTATATGAAGAAATAGAAATATACATTGTCTTTACCTAAATAATACAATCAACAACATAATAATAGTTGAATAAAAAATTTAATATCACATATAAATATGGTTAAACTTGGTAATTTCGGTTGATTAAAAAACAATAAATATATTTGTCAACTATGGGAAAAAAAACAAACCTAAAAAAACTTGCTAAATGTATATTTTTTATTTTCAAATTTGTAAATTAATTCCGCACAAGATGCATATCTTTTAAATATTATTATCCCGCGATATCTCGGAAGTCGTTAAAATATGTTAAACAATAATGATTCCTTAAACTTATCGTTAGCGTAGAAGTTAGAAGAATAGAGAAACTTCAAGAGAGTTTACAACTTCACTTTATTCTCCAAAAATGATCCCAACAAAATAGCAAAAAGCCCAAAGCAAAAAAGACCAAAAAAGTTAAAACGACGAGTTTCGCCGATCCAAAGCCCCCATTCACAATCTCTTCGTCTTCTTCTTCTTTTTCTTTTCCCCTTGCTTACTCCAACAAACTATTCCCAGCAGCTTGCGAAACAACGATTCCTCTCTTCTTCGTCTCTCATGGCGTCGCCGAATCAGGAAGCAATCGCCACTTTCATCAGCATCACCGGCGCTTCTGACGCCGTCGCCGCTCAGAAGCTCCAGGTTATTCCGATTCGAAATTACTCATCTCGATTCATGTTTCTCGATTGGTTTACATATGATTTACGAAAGGTTTGATTATCTCGGATGCCTTTAGCTTGATCGGTTAGGGTTGTAATCGAAGATTGTCTAATTGAATTTCTCTTCTTACATTGCCGATTAGCTCTACTGAATCCTCGCGTTTGTTCGTCGATTGATTATATGATTTTCGCCAGTGTTCAGTTTAATTCTAATTTGAGAGCTGACTGGTTCATGCTTAACCTTCTTCTTTTGTTATTCCAGGAGCATCGTGGCGATCTTAATCAAGCTATTAATGCGTATTTCATCGAGGGAGATCGAAATGCGTATGCCATCCATCTCACCCTTGATTTTATCATCTGAAAATTTATCATTATTTTGTGTTTTTCTTTTTTTGTTATGATCTTTGCGCAGAGTACGTGAAGCGCCAGTGAATGTCCCTGAAGACGATGCAATGGACATAGATGATGATGATGATGTGATTCCTCCGGCTGCACAATCTCTTCTCAATGCAGCGGGTGGTCCCTTCTCGCTTCTCGATTCAGACTTCGCTAGAAGTATTTTTGATAGGGATCCGCTCATGCCACGCCCGCCTTCCTTCGTTAGTCATCCCAGGGAGGTTAGGCAGATACCCATAGAGGTTAAGGATAGCACTGGGCCATCAGAACCATCTCCTGACGCTCCTACTATTGAGGATGTTACGGAAACAGCACATGTTATCGCCCCTGCTGCCCAAGGGACGGTTATTATTGATGAAGAGAGCGATGATGATGTTCCTTTTGCACCAACTAGGAGAACTAGGCATGTTGTACCTGCACCCAATAATATTCAAGATTACCGTGAGGTGGAAGAAGAGATGATCCGAGCTGCCATTGAGGCCTCAAAGATGGAGGCTGAGGTTAGCTTTTCTTAAGAGGATGGGCATTTTTTTTGGTTTTTTGTTCTTGGCTTATCAATCTTTTCGAAATTTCAATTGTTTTACAGGGGTTAAATCATCCTTTGCCTGAAGAGAGGCCTTCTCACATGGGAGATGATGATGACATAGCAAAAGCCGTCACAATGTCACTGAAGGTCTGTGGTTGTCTCGTCTCTCTTCTTCTTTTTTTCCATCTTCTTTGATCTCTTCTAATATAAGTGTGAATGCAGTCAGCGGAGGAAGAAACTTTACGCAATCAAGTGTTTAAGGCCTCAACCTCAGAAATAGGAACTTCTGAAACTGCTGCTGCTCAAGGATCAGAAAGTACCCAAGCCCTGAACGGAAGGTTTGTTGGTTCTTCCTGTAACGCTTTGTGTTATCTCTGAGCTTAATATCTCCAGTTGCAAAAACTTCTGCGGTTTATCTGCTGTTGTTTGTCAAAAACGAGGCCTGAAAAATTGTGTGTGTTTAATATTGTCTAGATTGGCTGCACCTAGCGCACCATTTGAGGATGACTCTGATGACGTTGATGATGAGCCTCTTTATAGACACAGGCCTAGACGTGTGGCATCTGGAACTCCGGCCCCACCTAGCCCTGACCGTTCCCGGAGTAGGAGTCCTGAAGGAGATAATCCAGTGGACAGTGGCAATAGGTTTCCTTCCGAGGTATCAATAATATCTGTTTTGTTTCTTACACAGTGGCCAGACTAGCGTACCTGTATTACTTTACAGTTGAGAATCCTAGAGTAGCTTATACAGTCCATTACTGATACACTCTTTGTATATAATACTCAAGTGGGGAGGCATTTCGTCTGAGGAACATGATGAAGCTGTGATGCTCGAAGCAGCCATGTTTGGTGGCATTCCTGAAACTGGATATAATCATCGCCCATTCTTACCTCCTCAGCAGTGGGCACCACCACGTCCACCCTCGCCTTCATTGACAGCTCAGAGGTTGATACGTGAACAGCAGGTACTGGCTGCTTGACTAACAAAACCCTTTGTGTTTTATCGAGGGTTATATTGGTGATAATAAAACTTGAGTGAGCTGCTACATGGTGCAGGATGATGAGTATCTTGCGTCCCTGCAAGCTGACCGAGATAGAGAACTGCAGTCCATTAGAGATGCTGAGGCACGTCAGTTACAGGAAGAAGCTGCTAGAAAGGCTTTTCTGGAGGAAGAAAAGAAAAAAGAGGAAGAAGCTCAGAGAAAACATGAGGAGGAACAGGTGCGTCTTTCCAAGACTACCGCGTTAAAACAAGTTTAGCTAAACCACGTGCGCATTGATCTCAGTGAAGGCGGTTCTTTTGTTATTGATTAGTTTCCACTGGACTGTTGTTGCAGGAGCTAGAGAGGCAACTAAAAGCAAAAGAAGCTTCTCTGCCAAAGGAACCGCAAGCAGACGAAGAGAATGCTATTACTCTTCTAGTCAGGATGCCTGATGGAACTCGACATGGCCGCCGATTCCTTAGATCCGATAAACTCCAAGTTAGTTCCCCCAAAATTTATTTTCGCTTTGCTATTGCAATCTTCTCAAAGTTTATACTAAAAATTACCATCCATGCCACTTTTTGCAGTCTCTTTTCGATTTCATAGACATTGCAAGAGTGGTGAAACCCAGGACTTACCGACTGGTATAAACTTGTGCATTTATATCAATAAAATCCCTCATAAAGATATTTGTTAACTGACATAGTGCTTGACCGGATCTGCACTTGATGGTGTTATTTGAAACAGGTGAGGCCTTACCCTCGGCATGCGTTTGGGGATGGAGAAAGTGAGTCTACTCTGAATGATCTTGGATTGAGCAGCAAGCAAGAAGCATTGTTTCTTGAGCTTATCTGAGCAAACTGTTTAATCGCTTAAAATATATGTCAGACTTTCTGCTTAGAACCTCTGTTTAATTTTTAAGTTATGTGGTTTATATTTCTTTCTATACAAGAACAAAATATATTTGTTGGGAGGGATTATAAGTTTTCAAACAATACATCGTTTCAGTTGTATATGCCATACATTGTCTGCAGAAAGAACATGGCAAAGCAGAGTAACCTGCAAGAGAGATGCATAGCAAACATTAACGGTGAGAAAACGCCACCTCTCTTGTCCGCTTCACCTTTCAAACCCACAAAACTTCAATCATTCCCCCTTAATTAACCAACTTTAACACACCGTTCATACAAACCGTTTGGTAATTTATGAAATTCATCCAAACCATTCAGGATCTTCCCTTGGAGTCGAACCATTTAAGCACTCCAGATCTAGCAAGTTATCTACCACACAAGAAGGAATAAAGCCACCTCAACTCAAACCCAACTCCTGCTCTACCACACTTTTATCAGCCCCAAATACTTCTTTTTGCCCAAGGCTAAGCTTTTTAATATGTTTTTCTTTGTTGATATATCCTATCAGCTAATCCGGTCGGGACTTAATCCGTAGAAACCCACTTAGTGCTTTTTAATATGTTTTTTTTTTAATATGTTACTCTTGCTGACTATTTCCGCATTAGCATATGCTCTTGGGTTTTAGGATCGAAAACCTCTGAGTACATAACCAGGATAGGTACACAAATTAATATTTGATGTATTCACCAATCACGTAGATATTAGAACCAAGTGAAATATGAGACCACACAAACGAGGGAGAAAATTTTTGTGTTCGGAATGAGACCATAAGATTGTCACTAGACTTCTTCTCAACGATTTTATATGGTCTAAAACAGGGAGTGAACCATCTTAAGTTACGCTTAGGCTTGTTGCTATTGGTCTTGTTCACTATAGGAAGCCACTGCAAAAGAAATTAGTAAAATCGACACAACATATGAAAAATGCAGTTTATGATATTGTTGATACAATGAACTTATACTTTTTTTAATCAAAAAACACTAAAAACAGTTTTCGTTTCGAAACCTTAAAACAATTTTTCAGAAACTTTAATCTTGAAAAGCTCCTCTCTGTTGAGGCTACCATCACAAGTGTAGTTAAAAAAACATCTAATAAGCAAGAAACATTTGATGTCAAAAAAAAAAAAACAAGAAACATTTTGATAACAATCCACACTTTCAACAAATTCAAGAACTTCACTATGTTATATATAGGGAAAATTGTTTTTTTAGAGCAAAAAAATGGTAATTATGTCCCTTTATACTAATCTATACTACTTTATGTCCCATTAGACTAATTTTTTTCAAAATGGCAGTAATGCCCTTAAAATTGCAATTTTTTATTCATTTTTCGTTTTTTTTTTTTATTTTTTGTTCCTTTTTCGTTTTTTTTATTTTTTTTTTTAAAATCGATTTTTTTTTTCAAAATATAAAAGTGAATATTCCCAAATATTTTGTTTCCATATTTTTAGGAACTGATTTCTTATCCGTAGAATACAACTAATATGTAGAAATCGGTTTCTATAGTTTTTTAGAATTATAGTAATGTTTAGATTTTGATTTCTACATGTTTTAGATTTATAGTAAATCTGTAGAAGTAGGTTTCTACGTGTTTTAGATTTATATTAATGTGTAGATTTTGATTTCTAAAGATTTTAGAATGATAGGTTAAGCGCGGAATGTGTATTCTAAATATTTTTAGAATACTCCTATTTACGTAGATCACGTATTCTAAACATTGTAGATTTAATGAAAAAAGTGGATTTCGTTTTCTACTTCGTAGAATGTCATTTCTACTTTATTTAGAACATAATATGAAATTTATAATTTTCACTTTTTTATAACTGGAAAAAATATCACTAAGTTCATATAGGTATTTTATCAAAAGTTACTATTTTTCCAAAAAAATTTTGTTTGTAAAACTATTTATTAAATTTATTTTCAAAAATATTAAAGGGTGTTATAGGAAAATATGACACAAAATATAGATTAGTCTAAAGGGACATAGTTACCATTTTTTTGCTCTAAAAAAACAGTTTTCCCTATATATATACATCAGTAAAACTCGTTTGCATCATTCTCAATTCAGAATAAAAATCATTCAAATTAAAATCAGAAGAATTACCAAGAGAAAAAGTATGGTAAAATTTAGTGCAATGAGTTTGAAGTTCACTTTTATATAATTCTTTTAATTTTAAAGAATCAAATAAAAATTCAAAAATACTTTTAAAATTTATTATTTAACCAAATCTATTATTTACCAAACTTATTGCCATGTCTACCACAACAAAAGAAAAAAAGTTAACTCTAAAAGAATCAACTATTTTACTGAATTTTATAGCATGAACCAACGTAGCTTATGTTCATTATAAAAGTGAAACCTTTTTTTTTTTTGAAAAAATTATAAAAGTGAAACTTACGCACATATAAAGATAGAAACAAGCTAGAACAGAGTAAGAAGCATCAGACAGAGAAAAAAAAGAAACGCCATATGTATTCATATGCATTATATTTTTAAGCAGTATAAAAAAAATCCATCATCTTCTTCAAAAACCAAATGAAACAAGCGACTAATATGATTTTTATTCATCAGACCGTAACAGCAAAAAACTCCAATAAACAACATGACTTGGGGACAGTAAGCACAACTTCACACCACTCAATCTTCCCATAAATCTCTTGTCCGCTGCGCCTTTCAACCGCAATCACAGCACACCAAATCATCTTCTTCTCCCTAGAGGAAACACCACCACTCTTCTCCCACAAAACCGCAATCTTTCCACCATAGTTTACCAACCTGAGACGACTAAAACTCTTTGGTAGTTTAGGAAGTTTATCCAAACCCTTCAAATATCTCCACAATCTCCCCTCGGAGTCGTACCATTTAAGCACTCTGGATAGTTTAGAACTGTAGACTACGTTGTTTATCACACAAGAAAGTCTAAAGCTAGCCCAAACCAAACCAGTCTCGTACTCTACGACATCCCATTTATTTTCCTTGGGCTTGTAAACCATACATTTATCCCCATACAGGTAAAACCCCCCGTCTATGGCGAAGCTGATTAAACTAGACCTCGTGCCTAGTATCTCTGCTATAGGGCATCTCACATAATCCCATAATTGGGTTTTTGGATCGAAAATCTCAATCGAATTCGAGGGAAAACCGTTCAGTACATACAGTTTACCATCCAGAACACGAATGAGTGGGCTGCTTCTGATCATCCACATGATTGGAGCTTCGTGCCAGGTGTGAGACCGACAGTCCAAGTAAAATACCCTATCAAACGATAATTCACCATGTACGTATTCGACAATGGTGTAGATATTAGAGCCAATTGCACCATATGGCCAATACACAGCAGAGAAATTACTAGTTGGGACTGGGACCATAAGATTGTTGCTCAACCTCTTCGTCAGGATTCTACGTAGTCCAAAGCATGGAGTGAACCATCCTAAGTTAGGGTTAGGGCTAGGGTTTCGAGTTGGTCTTTTGCATAGAGTGAACCAACGTGGGTCTAACTTAGAATCGTTACTGAAACCTAAGTACACATAAAGACAACTCTCGCTGTGGCCTAAGAGTGTTCGGGTCTGGTAAAGCTCAAGCGATGCAATGAGAGAGCGAAATTTCTTGGAAACTAAGGAGAGGATCGGGTAATACAATCTTGAAACTCGAGCTAA
This sequence comes from Brassica rapa, assembly GCF_000309985.2. Lineage (NCBI taxonomy): Eukaryota > Viridiplantae > Streptophyta > Magnoliopsida > Brassicales > Brassicaceae > Brassica > Brassica rapa. The sequence continues at coordinate 18,209,802 of NC_024803.2, read as the reverse complement.
GCAATTCAACAGTAAATCGTCAGGAAGATGTGTGATCATATTGACCGGTGATTGCGGTGAACATTCTTCGCCGTTCTTCATTAGCAGATAACGTTTTGAGAGTAATCAAACTCGTGAGCCCCCTTATTAACTAGTTTATATAGCACTAGGATATATTATATTACTTGGTAATTTTCATGCAAGAATATAAATATATATATATATATATATAGAGAATTATTAAGATTTTAATTTTTAGTTTTATTATTTTGTAGTAATATTGATTTTTTATTAGACATGTAATTGGAATATATAATATTTAGTCAATTTATTTGGGGCAATTGTCCAAAAGAACACCTTTCAAGTTTATGTCACAAAAATGACACCAGGAAATGAAAGTCACAAAAATGACATTCATTAAAGGGTAAAATGTCACTACTACCCTTGTGTTATAAGAATAAAAAAAAACAAACAATTCATTTCCTTCACTCGCCACTCTTCGAACCGTGTCGTCTCCGGCTCGGGAATCTTCAAACCCTCACCGGCATTGTCGTCTCCGGCTCGCGAATCATCGTCTCCGGCTCGGGAATCATCGTCTCCGGCTCGGGAATCATCTTCTCCGGCTCGCTAATCATCTTCTCCGGCTCGCTAGTCATCTTATTCGGCTCGCTAATCGTCTTCTCCGGCTCGCTAATCATCTTCTCCGGCTATCTAATCATCTTCTCCGGCTATCTAATCATCAGCGTCACACTCTCTACTCTCAAAATCGGACACAAATCACTATGTAACTTTTTAAAATTAGGGTTTTTGAATTAAAATTTGTGAAGCTTGCGTTTTGATTTTGATTTGTTTGTTACTCTTTCTTATTAACCAGCGAAGCAAATGAAAGACTTTTGAATTGTGGGAACACAAAGTTGTTGGAGCATAATTCATCTCTTTGAGGTATGTTGCAGATTCAACCTTCTGTGTGTTTGTAAAAATTTATAAAATAAAAGTTTGTTGTCTCTTGCTGCATCTATTGAATGTTTTTAGAAGATTTCCAGAAAGCATTTGTTGCTGCATCTATTGAATGTTGAATATTGAAACTCGGATGGTAACACATTTTGAAACTTTTTTGCTTGGAGTCTTGTTTTGATTAGGAATGTTGATATTTTTGATAGGGTCTTGAATTTGCTTATGAGTCTTTTGTTGCTTGTGAAACTGTCTAGTGTTTATAAGAATTTCAGGAAGCATTTGTTGTGTTATTTCAGGAAAGCCTTCCAGAAAAGTTTGAAATTTTTTTTTCCTTGTTTACGCAGGATAGAAACAAGATGGGAGATTCAGTACCTCTAAAACTAGCACTGCCAGAGCTGAAGTATCCTATTGGTTCACAACCAAAGGAAAAGTCAGCAATCAACCAATATTCCGGCTCAGAGTATATCTCCATTGTTGACAGCATCCTAAAACCAGATGAGATGATAAGAGTCCGAGGATCATTTCTGGGACCTATAATGAAGCTCAGTGAGAGAGGATTGAAGTTATCAGCAAAGATAGTCTACGCCATTCTCAGTAGAAGCATCATTTATGTCAAGGAGAATGAAGCCTGGTTCCATTTCGGTATGCAGCCAATGAGGTTCTCTATAAGAGAATTTCATATGATGACAGGCTTGAAATGTAGTGGTGCATTAGAAGGACCACGAAGGGAAACCAAGAGATTTAATTGGGAATTGCTAAAGGGGCGTAGTCATAAGTTAAGTGACGTGGTGGACCAGCTCAGAAACACAAGAGAAGATGCTTCTGAGGAGAGAGTATGCCTCGCAATGCTCATCCTAGTAGAGAGCATATTATTGCGGAAGAGCAAAGGAGGGAGTTTCCCTTTGGAATATGCGAAAAATGCACAGGATATGACATATCCATGGGGAAAAGAGGCTTACATTGTGTTCCTGAAGTCAATTCAAAACGCTGTCGCGAATCATTTGGAGAATAAATCCAAATTTGAGTTGCAAGGTTATCCTCTAGTATTCCTTCTTTGGATACTAGAGTCGATTCCTTTGCTAAGGAATAAGTTCAGTAAGTGTGTACCAACAGTTGAGGTTCCTGGGCCGACTTACTTGTGTGAAAAATACACTGAGGTAGAGAATCCATCACTTGATAGGGTTTTACAGGTTGAAGCTGATACAAAGGTAAGCTTTTCCAAGTATATGTTTCTCAGTTTATTTGGCTTCTCCTTTTTAATATGTTTCTCATTGGTCTTTTTTTAAATACTCACAGCTGAAGGTCCATTGCATACTACCTTCTATTCCTCATGATCCAGAAGATAAAATCTCCATTGAAGACAAATATAGTGACGAGCTGGAAACAGTGAAAGATGTAACAAAGAAAGGGTACAAGTTTACAGCCGATGACTGGGAAAATAGGTGTGTAGACACATTTGATACATTGGATGCTCTTATTCAAATGATGGCAAATAAGAAGACTGGCCAAGCTTCTACTCCGATTGATGAGGATTCAGTAAATGAAAAAGTGAACAGGATCATCGAGGTAATGGAGGAGAATCTGAAGAGCATGAAGGATCGAATGTCATTACTGGAAGAAGAAAACATGCATCTTAGAGCCCGTGTGTCAGAGTTGGAAGGAAACAACAATGTTTTTCCCACTAACGTGACACAACAGGTAAATTCTCAAAACATCTTCTTTTACATTTGCATTTTCAAGTATTTTTTGGAAGATCTTGTACATATTCTTGAATGTCTTCCTAATATTTGACAAACAGCGATCCAGTGGGACACCTTTATCTCCAATGTCTCACACGCAACCATCGAGTGAGACACCTTTATCTCCAATGTCTCAACAGCCTAATTTGACACATGAGGTATGTAACCAATAAATATTGTTGACTTTTGAAGTAATATTTGGAAGCTTTTGTACTTCTTGAATGCATTCCTGATTTTTGCAGGAGACAATGATTGAATCAACTGCATCTCCAAAGTCTCAACAAAATGAGGTATATGCTCAAAATGTTTTAAGAAAATATTTGGAAATTCTTGTACAAAATCCTGAACGCCTTCCTGATTTTTGCAGGATTACACGCAACCATCGAGTGAGACGCCTTTATCTCCAATGTCTCAACAGCCTAATTTGACACATGAGGTATGTAACCAATAAATATTGTTGAGTTTTGAAGTAATATTTGGAAGCTTTGGTACATATTCTTGAATGCATTCTTGATTTTTGCAGGAGACAATGAATGAATCAGATGATGACACTCTTGTCCTTGATACTCAAGTATTCTCTCCTAATCTGACAAAAGAGGTATATGCTCAATGATATTGTTTTCACAGTTGGAGTTTACAAATTAGTTTTGGGTAATTTTGTTTTTACATATAAAAGCTTTTCTGATTTTTAACAGAAAGAAACAGAAACGTCTACCGATGAGAGGCCATCCAATCCTAATTAAGATGGAAAACCAGATGATGAGGTAATATTTATTCTAGAAATTATAGTTGAATGTATTCATGATGGCCTTTCCTGATATTTTTTTGTAGATTGTGAGAGAGAAATTAACAAGTGAGTCACCTGCTGCTCAGAGTCAAGTTTTGCAGAAAGAAACAGTGGAAATGAATGAGACACCTTCTTCTCCAATAGCTCCCAAGAGTATTGAAACTCCCGTTTATACTCCAAGTCAGACTCAGCAGGTACATGGTCAAAAAAAAATCTTGGATTTTTAAGTTAATGTTTGGAAGCTTTAGAACGTACTCTGGATTGCCTTCGTGATAATTTTTACAGATTGAGAGAGAGCCATCGGATGACACGCCTGCCCTTGATACTCAAGTTTTCACTCCTAATCTGACAAAAGAGGTATATGCTCAATGACAGTTGGAGTTTACAATTAGTTTTGGGTGATTTACATATATAGACCTTTTTTAATTTTTGGCAGAGGGAAACACAAACCTCTACTGATGAGACGCCACCCAAAACTAATCAAGAAGAAGGAAGAACAAATGATGAGGTAATATTTACTCTAGAAATTATAATTGAATGTATTCATGATGGCCTTTCCTGATATTTTTTGCAGATTGTGATTGAGTCACCTGCTGCTCAGACTCAAGTTTTGCAAAAAGAAACACTGGAAATGAATGAGACACCTTCTTCTCCAATATCTCCAAAGAGTATTGAGGCTCAAGTTTTTACTCCAATTCAGAAACAGCAGGTAAATGCTCAAAAAATCTTGGAGATTTCAAGTAATGTTTGGAAGCTTTTGTACGTGTTTTTGATCCCCTTCCTGACTTTTTTTGTTTTTTTTTGCAGATGGTAACAAAGGGAACGTATGAGGCTACACAACCATTGACTGAGATCATTTCAGCAAACAATAAAAAGGTAAGCATAAAAATGTCTTTCATAAGTACAACTTGAATTTTAAATTGTAGAAACTTCTTCATAACTACCTCTTTTATTTTATTGTTATTACAGGAGGATACACATGCTGTGCATCACACACCTTCCTCTCCATTGTCTTCACTAATTGCACTAGTTATTGAAGAAAATAAGAATGCTTTGGTAAGAAGAAATATTTAAAATGTTTATGGAATATTTTTCTATTCAACTAACTCTTACCATTTACTTTTGTCTTATAGAGTGAGACAGAAACTGCGACCCAATATTTTTCTCTAAGTGAGGGAGAGGAGACACAATCAAGCAGAAATAATCAAGCAGAAGAAAATCTCAAGGATACTACAAAACATACAACTGAGCTAGTTTCCACAGATGTTTCGAAGACACAGCCTCTTACACAGCCTCTTACTCAGCAAACACAGCATCTTCAGACAAGTGAGGGAGAGCAATCCGGTGAGACACCATCAGAGCAGAATCAAGCAGAAGAATATCTCAAGGATACTAGAGAACCTAATACTGAGCTAGTTTCCACAGATGTTTCGAAGACACAGCCTCTCACTCAGCAAACACAGCACCTTCAGACAAGTGAGGGAGAGCAATCCGATGAGACACCATCAGAGCAGAATCAAGCAGAAGAAAATCTCAAGGATACTACATAACCTACTACTGAGCTAGTTTCCACAGATGTTTCGAAGATACCGCCTATTACTCAGCAAACAGAGCATCTTCAGACAAGTGCTATAAATTTTTCAGAAACAAACGAGGTATGCATCGAGTATATTTGATCTTTAATTATTATTCTAACAATTTGAAACCGCTGATGTTACTGAATCTTCATTTTTCATAGGTTGAAGTAAGCAGGCTTCTAGCTCACTTTCAAATAGGCGCAGAGGTTGAGATTTTGTCTACTGATGACGAAATATGGTATCCAGGAAAGGTTGTTGATCTTAAACTGTGTGAAGGACTAGAGGAGCTGACAGTTGAGTACACGACACTCTTCGCAGACCAACATAGACTTCAGAAACTTCAGGATACTATCACGGCTGACAAAATACGTCCTGCAACACCAACTAGTGACCAAAAATCCTTTGAGATGATGGATAAGGTAGAAGTCTTTTACAACAATGGCTGGAGCAGCGGGCAAATTAGCATGGTACTTGGTGATAACACATACTCGGTGTGTCTCTATACTTCTATGGAAACTATTCTATTCAAACATTCAGATTTGCGAATTCATAGAGAATGGAAAGATGGAGTCTGGAAGATGGCAGATAAGGTAAATCATAACTTGAATTATACTTCACGTGAATTGTTTGATATACATACATTTTAGTTTCAGGAATGGTTTCCAGAAATTCCGATTGCAACAAATTTGATAATATTTTGCTTGGTGTCTATTGTTTGATTAAAGGTGAAGCCTGATTAAGAAAAGGAAAGCTGCTGCCTCATCACAAAATTCAGGAATGGATAATGTTTTCCTAAGAAGGAGCGAGAGGGTGCCTAAACGATCTAGAGACACAAAAACTCTATTCAAGTCTGACAGAAATCCGGCTTTAACTGTAATACCTGAGATTATACCTGCAGTTGATCCGTTTTCAACTCCTGCGGAACATAAGCTTTCAAGGCTTCAAAATTGGATGACATTAAAGCCCGGCATGCATGAAACGTAAGCATATTTCTGTCCTTGTCTATATATTCTTATATTTATGTATAAGAGGTTTAGTAATTCCTTTGAATCTTTAATCGACTGCTGGTCCCTATCAATCAATGATAATAAGATAAGGAAATCTTTCTTTCAAAGCATGGAAAATGCAAAAAAAGGACCTTAAGAAATAGGTAATTTGTTTACATATGTTCTTGCCTTGAGCTTTTTTTTAAAAAAAATTCAGGAAGGATTTGTTTAGTTTCAGGAATTATATAGTAACAAATTAGATAATGTTTGCCTTTTTTTTTGCAGCACATTGATGGAGCCTTTGCAATGCTAAATTGCAGAAGAAATGAGAATGCTGCTTGGTTCCACAACTACAAGATTTCAAAGGCGTGCTTCCTACCTATGGAGTTCTTGTATTTCTTGCTCTCTCATGATTTGGCTTACAAGAAAGAAAAGGTCAAAGGTAAAAAGATTTTCAACGATTTATTTAAAGATATTGTGAGAGGGAAGGTATATCCAGAGAAGACATGGGGAGAAGATGTTGATGTTGTGTATGGGATTACTCTTGGAAACAAAAGCAATGTCTGAATTGGGATGGAAATTCATTTGAAGAAGAAAAGAATCACAGTATATGATTATTTTCAAAAGGAAAGCAACAACATTGATATTCCTCAAGTGAAAAAGTTGGCAGGTATGTATAAACAATTTGTATTTGATGTATTCAACTGTTTCTTGGTTTGAAATATTCAACTGATTCTATTTTGATATTGATTTTTAAATATGACACTGTTGATTTCTGATCTGCTGGTGGAATCTTCTGGTGATGAGGTAGATAAAGTGAAGATGATTCCATTTGAGGTTGAGCAGGCACAAGGTTTACCCAAGACAAAACATCCTTTCAACTGTGGGGATATTTCTTGTCAAGATTCTGGAGTGCCAGTCATTGAAGATAGGAGACATGACAAAGATTAATGATGACAATGCATTGGAGCTAAGGAGAACCTTGTCTTGTGAGATCTTCAACCAATTTGTGGATGAGAGCTTTGTGAAATGAGAATGATGCATGAAAACATTTTTTGTTTTAGTTAAGACTCGGTTTTAGTTATGACTGTTTATTTTGTTATGTTGTTGGCGTCTGGTTACATAAGAAAGATTGGAAGGATATCAAGTATTTTTTTGGGTATCATATATCTTGGAAGGTTAAATAATGTTTCTGGATGGGTTTCCAGAAAAAATTGTTAGAGTGTTTCAAATGTAAAAAAGAATGAAATGAGATTATATACTAAGGATTGGACATGTATATGGTAAGCTTAAAATTGTGATGTTTACAGACAAAAAAAAAAGGTTTAGATCCACAAAGGATCGAACCCAGAGGGAGAGAGTTTGCGTATTTGGATAGTGTGGGAGTTTAGCCACTAGGCCAAGAAGAATCATTTGTTAATGGATTACATTTAATTGTATTTAACTCCAAACTGTAACACAAAAAAAAATTAAAATTGATTTTGAATTCACCACTTATCGAACCCGGGGATAGAGAGACTTTTGTGTTATGAAATGCCTCGGTTTAACCGCTGGTCTGAGGAGAATCATCTGTTAAAGAATATTACATAAGCATACTTAAACCAATTAATATAGGATAGGTTTCCAAAACAATACATTTCGATTGAAAAAAGACAAAACTCTTGCCGTCTCAACACTCTCGCCGTTTCAAACTTCTCGAATCTCACTCGTCTCTGCCTCTCGAATCTCTCTCTCATCTCCATATCTCTCGATCTCCGACGAAAACCCATCTCCAGAACTCTCTCTCTCTCTCGATCTTTTACGTGAGCTCTCTCTATTCTCCGAGAAAAACCATTTCTAGAGCTCTATCTCTTTAAGGTATGTTGCAGATTCAACCTTATGTGTGTTTTCTTTCTGAGAGATTGGTCTCCTGGTTTTTGCGTGTGTATAGACTTGCTCGTTTTAACCTAATATGATTGGTAGAATTCTAGTTCATGTGAAAGCATGTGTATAGACTTCAGGAAGGATTTGTATTGTTTCAGGAAACCCTTCCTGAAAATTGGATATTAATTAATTTAGACAATAAAATTTTTCTTGTTTACGCAGGATAGAAACAAGATGGGAGATCCATTACCATTAAGACTAGCACTGCCTGAGCTGAGGTATCCGATTGGCTCAGAGCCAGAGAAGACGATATCGATAAACCAACACTCGATAATTGCTTATATCAAAACTGTTAAGGAAATTCTAGGAAATGATGAGTTCAACAGAATAAGAGGGACGTTTTTGGGACCGGTGATCAAGCTTGGAGAGAGGTCTTTGAAATTATCAGCTAAGATAGTGCACGCAGTTCTCACCAAAAGCATCAAGACAGTGAAGAGACACGAAGCCTGGTTCCATTTTGGTGCTCAGCCAATGAGGTTCTCTATAAGAGAATTCCACATGGTGACTGGTTTGAAATGTAGTGGTGAAGCAAGAGAACCACGAGAGGAAACCGAGAGATTTAAGTGGGACTTCCTAAAAGGGCGTACTCATACAGTAAAGGACGTGGAGAAGCAGCTCAGAAACACAAGAGAAGATGCTTCTGATGAGAGATTCTGCCTTGCAATGCTCCTCCTGATTGAGAGCATACTACTACAGAAGAGCCTTCTCGACGGTGGCACAACTTTTACTTTGGATTATGTGAAAATAGCGCAGGATATGGATGTCTTGATGACATACCCATGGGGGAGAACAGCTTATAATTTGCTGTTAAAATCACTTCAGAGAGCTGTCGACAAAAGCCTCGACAAAAACAATTATGATTTGCAAGGATTCCCTATGGCATTTCTTATATGGATACTTGAGTCAGTACCTTTGCTACAGTATGCATTCAGTCAAGTGGTTCCTATTCTGAGCGTTCAACCGTCTACCCCAATATTTTTGTGTGAGAAGTACCTTCAAATAGCTTCTCCACAGCTGATAGATGTTCTCCTAATTGAAATCAAAGATCATGTAAGTTTTTATATTATTTTTTTCTTGTTTCTGTTTTGCCTTATGATTCTCCATTTAAAAGCTAATTATTTTTATGGTTTCAGCTTAAGGTCACATGCATCCTACCTCCTATTCCTAATGATCCAGAAGCTGATGTTTGCATGGAAGACGAAGCTAATAAAGATCTGGATGACATGGCCGATTTATCCAAGAGAGGTTATAAGTTTAAAATTAGAGACTGGGGAAACATGTCAGTAGACCTATACGGTGCTAATGAACAAAGAAGAAGAGCATCTTTACTGTTTGGGAATGGAGGGATGAGTCAAGCTTCTTCTTCGTATCAGGAGGAGTCTTTGGAATCAAAGATCAACAGAATCAGCGAGATGGTGGGAGATAATTTAAGGATCATGAACGATCGTTTGTGTTTGATTGAAAAAGACAGGAAACAGATTAAAGAACGTGTGACAAAACTAGAGAAACTACAAAGAGTTACTTCATATGAAACTCTAAACAATGAGGTAACTTTTTTTTCGGAAATTAAAATTAATGTTTATTTAGTTCTTGATTCAGTTTTTTTTTGAGTTGTCAAGTAATTTTGGAAGATGTTATACATATTTAGGATTGCCTTCCTAATTTTTGTTGTACTTGCACAGACTGACACAGCTCCATTTCATGAGACGGCTTCCAGACAAGGTGAACCCAATACAGATCAAGCAGATGAACAACTTAACAATGAAGCAAGTATAATTTTGAAAACTGTTGGTATTTATAAAATTATGAATTTGGTTGTACTTCAATTAATTTTTGGAAGTTCTTGTACGTGTTCATAATCCCATTCCTGACTTCAGGATACACGAGAGCCTATGAATGAGATCACGAAAGAGACACCTGGTTCTCCAATAGCTCAACAGAATATTGAGACTCCAGTCCTTACTCCAATTCAGACGCAGCAGGTACATTCTTTAAAAAATTGGATTTTTCAAGTAATTTTGGAAGCCCTTGTACGTGTTCATGAAACCATTCCTGAATTCAGGAGACTCACGAGCTTATGAATGAGAACATTTCACCAAACATTTCCGACACACAGCCAAATACCCGAGCTCGCAGAAATCTTTTAACAGAGCAAAATAAGGTATTACTTTTATTTTAAAACCTTTAATAAATATACAGCAACTATCAAAATGACTAGATATCCTTGAATCTAAACCATCACAGGATGTAGAAAGCAGAGTTCAAAATCCCTTTGAGATCGGAGCAAATGTGGAGATTTCATCACAAGATGACAATACTTGTCATAAATGGTATCCAGGAAATGTGTTGGCAACATATTTGGTTTGTGGGGTTGAGATGGTGAAAGTTGAGTACTCCGCCCCATCTCTGGACGAAAAGAAGAGGAAAAGGAGTGTTCAGACACGTGTATCAATTGACAGAATACGTCCTCAACCACCACCTGAGAGACCTGGAGCGAAGAAAAGTTATGAGCTAATGGATGACGTGGAGGCGTTCGACAATGGTGCCTGGTGCGCTGGAAAAGTTAAAGTCATTTTGTTTGATGGCACGTGTTTTGTCTCTTTGAACAATTCTACTGAACAAATTTACTTCAACCATTCTGAGATGCGAAAACCAAGAAAATGGATAGTTGGTGTTTGGAAGATGACAGAAAAGGTAAAACAAATGCCTTGGATCACTTGAATTGAAAAAAAATGTCATTTGTTTAATATCTCGGTATTGTTTTTCAGATGGAAGAAGAGCAAACGCAGAGTGTGAATCCAAGTGAAGGAGATGGTGATAAAAAGGTATGAAATATTTATACATCATACTAGGAATTAAGACATAAATGTATCTGAATTTTTTTCATTCAAAAAGGGGAAGGCGAAGGCTGTCGCTTGTAAGAAAAAAGAAGCAGCTGGTCCATCAGAAGATGGTGTTGGGAAAATGGCAAAAGAGGTAATACAAATGAATAAGATCCACTTGAATTGAAGTTCAGGTCAATAGTTTGATATATCGGTTTTGTTTCACAGATGGAAGTAAAGCAGGGTAAGAGTGTGAAACCAAGTCAAGACGATCATGCAAAAAAGGTATAAAAATATTTTTACTTTATATTAGGAAGGCATTCAAGTATAAAGATAAAAATGATCCTGAATTTTTGTTTTTATTTTTAATTAAAGGGGAAGCCTGATATTGGTAAGAAGAAGAAAGCAAATGCTCAGCCAGTAGATTTGCTTCCTTTTCTACAGCGAGAAGAGAATAGGCCAATAAGACCTAGAAACCCTCCTATGCATGTAACACCTGAGGTAATCCTTCCAATTGATCCATTTGTGACACCTGAATTTCCTCGGTTTTCAAGGCTTGCACACTGCATGGATCTACGGGGCATATATCGTGTGTAAGCAACTTTTTGTCCTTGCATAAATATTCCTAGTTTATTTTGTAAAAGTTTCTATTGATACTAGTTAATTTTATCAACTACAGACCGTTTTATATCAACGGAAGAGAAATTGAAAAAGAGTTCTTTCAAAAAATGGACGATGCAGAAAACAATCTCAACAAAGAGGTAATCAACACTCTGTTCTGTCTTCTATTTATTTAATGTTAATAATTAATGTGGTTCTGGATGATGCAATGTGATTAGGAAGAGGATATGATTGAGTTTTGTATTTACAAACTCTGTTTCGATTCTTATTGAGTGGTAATAATGCTTTGTGGATATTTGATTGTGTCATACGTTTAGGAAGAGGTTGAGTTGAGCTATGTTAGATGTCCATGTTATAGCAGTTCTATATGAAGTTTCTAACTATATTGTTACATTGGCAGCACATAAATGTTGCATTTGAAATGCTAAATTGTAAGAGGGTTGAGCAAGGTGCTTGGTTCCGCAACAACAATCTTCCAGCAGCATGCTTTGTACCAGTCAGATTCTTAGAAGTGGTTGGGTACGCTTATGAATCTGTCAGGAAGCCACATAAGAAAAAACAAACATTATTGGAGGGCTGTGTAGGCGAACTTGTGAAAGGTTTAATACATCCAAAGAAGGTATGGCTGGAAGATGTTGATGTTATATATGGTGTCATTGAAGATATGTTGAGCTATCACTATATTGGGGTGGAGATACAATTGATGGACAACACAATCACACTCTTCCATTGTGGTCTTCCAAAAGCAAATATCAAACGTGCTCTTAATCAAATCCAAGAACTGGCAGGTAAAATCTCTTTGTGATTTATTAATTTTATCATTCAGTGTAGAAAAATCAGTTTTATTTATATTGTTACATTGATAATGGATAGGATTGTAAAAGTATGCGTATCCTGAAAAAAGAATTTTAGCTAATTTAGAAAATAAAAGTTTGTCTCTTGTTGCTTGTGCTTGTGATGCATTTTTACATATTCATTTTGTTGTCTGTTGGTGATTGATTTATTGTATAATTTTGGGTATTTATGACAGTGTTGATTAGTGCCATAAAGATGGAACTTCTTGGTGAAGAGGTTAATTTCGAAGATATCAGTCCATTTCAAGTTAAGTTTGCAGAAGGGCTTCCAAAGACAAAATTTCCATACAACTGTGGTATTTTTGTTGTGAAGATGCTCGAATGAGGTCACTGGGATTGAAGAGCATGGCTAATATAAATGATGAAACTGCGATGGACTTACGAAGCAAGCTATGTTGTGAGATCTTCGACCAGTTTATGGATAAAGATTTCCAGGAAGGTCAAAGGAAGTGAAAATGTCATATTTGTTCTGTTTTCTACTCTGTTTTTCTACTCTGTTTTTCTACTTTGATGTTAATTATCCTTAACGTTCAAGTTTAAGTTTGTAATGAATTATCCCTAACGTTTTTTTCATTTAGATTGTTATTGAAAATTTTTTAGGATGTCTTGATGAATTGTCAAATGCTTATGGTACTTTTAGGATGGGTTTCCAGAAAAAGAGTGAGAAAGCAAAATGCACCATAGCCTAGGAAATTCCTTTAAAGTTTACAAAAAAATGAAAAAGAATGTGATCCGATATGGATTGAACTCGTGAACTCTCGAAAGATGAATCAAAGTGTGCAGCTGTTGTGCCAAGGGTGTTATACTTGCCAAAAGCTATAATAAAACGAATATAACTCATGAATATTTAATTAAAAACAGAAAAAAATGTGAGTATACACAACGGGGATCGAACACGGCTTACTGTGTGATAAGGGTACACTAAGAGTAGAAAGGCTTGCCACTAGGCTATGGTGGATATTCGATAACAGCGTAAATGTGAACTTATTTATTCACAGACGATAGATTTATATAATCTGGATATCATTTTAGGTATTCATGAAAGCTTTCCAAAAACAAATTCCTTTAAAATTTACAAAAAAAATGAAAAAGAATGTGATCCGATATGGATTGAACTCGTGAACTCTCGAAAGATGAATCAAAGTGTGCAGCCGTTGTGCCAAGGGTGTTATACTTGCCAAAAGCTATAATAAAACGAATATAACTTTTGAATATTTAATTAAAAACAGAAAAAATGTGAGTATACACAACGGGGATCGAACACGGCTTATTGTGTGATAAGGGTACACTAAGAGTAGAAGGGCTTGCCACTAGGCTATGGTGGATATTCGATAACAGAGTAAATGTGAACTTATTTATTCACAGACGATAGATTTATATAATCTGGATATCATTTTAGGTATTCAGGATAGCTTTCCAAAAACAAATTCCTTTAAAGTTTACAAAAAAAAAATGAAAAAGAATGTGATCCGATATGGATTGAACTCGTGAACTCTCGAAAGATGAATCAAAGTGTGCAGCCGTTGTGCCAAGGGTGTTATACTTGCCAAAAGCTATAATAAAACAAATATAACTTTTGAATATTTAATTAAAAACAGAAAAAATGTGAGTATACATAACGGGGATTCAACACGGCTTATTGTGTGATAAGGTTACACTAAGAGTAGAAGGGCTTGCCACTAGGCTATGGTGGATATTCGATAACAGAGTAAATGTGAACTTATTTATTCACAGACGATAGATTTATATAATATGAATATCATTTTAGGTATTCAGGATAGCTTTCCAAAAACAAATTCTTTTAAAGTTTACAAAAAAAATGAAAAAGAATGTGATCCGATATGGATTGAACTCGTGAACTCTCAAAAGATGAATCAAAGTGTGCAGCCGTTGTGCCAAGGGTGTTATACTTGCCAAAAGCTATAATAAAACGAATATAACTTATGAATATTTAACTAAAAACAGAAAAAAATGTGAGTTTACACAACGGGGATCGAACACGGCTTATTGTGTGATAAGGATACACTAAGAGTAGAAGGGCTTGCCACTAGGCTATGGTGGATATTCGATAACAGAGTAAATGTGAACTTATTTATTCACAGACGATAGATTTATGTAATCTGGATATCATTTTAGGTGTTCAGGATAGCTTTCCAAAAACAAATTCCTTTAAAGTTTACAAAAAAAATGAAAAAGAATGTGATCCGATATGGATTGAACTCGTGAACTCTCGAAAGATGAATCAAAGTGTGCAGCTGTTGTGCCAAGGGTGTTATACTTGCCAAAAGCTATAATAAAACGAATATAACTTTTGAATATTTAATTAAAACAGAAAAAAATGTGAGTATACACAACGGAGATCGAACTCGGCTTATTGTGTGATAAGCGTACACTAAGAGTAGAAAGGCTTGCCACTAGGCTATGGTGGATATTCGATAACAGAGTAAATGTGAACTTATTTATTCACAGACGATAGATTTATATAATCTGGATATCATTTTAGGTATTCAGGATAGCTTTCCAAAAACAAATTCCTTTAAAGTTTACAAAGAAAATGAAAAAGAATGTGATCCGATATGGATTGAACTCGTGAACTCTCGAAAGATGAATCAAAGTGTGCAGCCGTTGTGCCAAGGTTGTTATACTTGCCAAAAGCTATAATAAAAAGAATATAACTTTTGAATATTTAATTAAAAACAGAAAAAAATGTGAGTATACACAACGGGGATCGAACACGGCTTACTGTGTGATAAGGGTACACTAAGAGTAGAAAGGCTTGCCACTAGGCTATGGTGGATATTCGATAACAGAGTAAATGTGAACTTATTTATTCACAGACGATAGATTTATATAATCTGGATATCATTTTAGGTATTCATGATAGCTTTCCAAAAACAAATTCCTTTAAAGTTTACAAAAAAAATGAAAAAGAATGTGATCTGATATGGATTGAACTCGTGAACTCTCGAAAGATGAATCAAAGTGTGCAGCCGTTGTGCCAAGGGTGTTATACTTGCCAAAAGCTATAATAAAAAGAATATAACTTTTGAATATTTAATTAAAAACAGAAAAAATGTGAGTATACACAACGGGGATCGAACACGGCTTATTGTGTGATAAGGGTACACTAAGAGTAGAAGGGCTTGCCACTAGGCTATGGTGGATATTCTATAACAGAGTAAATGTGAACTTATTTATTCACAGACGATAGATTTATATAATCTGGATATGATTTTAGGTATTCAGGATAGCTTTCCAAAAACAAATTCCTTTAAAGTTTACAAAAAAAAATGAAAAAGAATTTGATCCGATATGGATTGAACTCGTGAACTCTCGAAAGATGAATCAAAGTGTGCAGCCGTTGTGCCAAGGGTGTTATACTTGCCAAAAGCTATAATAAAGCGAATATAACCTTTGAATATTTAATTAAAAACAGAAAAAATGTGAGTATACACAACGGGGATCGAACACGGCTTATTGTGTGATAAGGTTACACTAAGAGTAGAAGGGCTTGCCACTAGGCTATGGTGGATATTCGATAACAGAGTAAATGTGAACTTATTTATTCACAGACGATAGATTTATATAATCTGGATATCATTTTAGGTATTCAGGATAGCTTTCCAAAAACAAATTCTTTTAAAGTTTACAAAAAAAAATGAAAAAGAATGTGATCCGATATGGATTGAACTCGTGAACTCTCAAAAGATGAATCAAAGTGTGCAGCCGTTGTGCCAAGGGTGTTATACTTGCCAAAAGCTATAATAAAACGAATATAACTTATGAATATTTAATTAAAAACAGAAACAAATGTGAGTATACACAACGGGGATCGAACACGGCTTATTGTGTGATAAGGATACACTAAGAGTAGAAGGGCTTGCCACTAGGCTATGGTGGATATTCGATAACAGAGTAAATGTGAACTTATTTATTCACAGACGATAGATTTATATAATCTGGATATCATTTTAGGTGTTCAGGATAGCTTTCCAAAAACAAATTCCTTTAAAGTTTACAAAAAAAAATGAAAAAGAATGAGATCCGATATGGATTGAACTCGTGAACTCTCGAAAGATGAATCAAAGTGTGCAGCCGTTGTGCCAAGGGTGTTATACTTGCCAAAAGCTATAATAAAACGAATATAACTTTTGAATATTTAATTAAAACAGAAAAAAATGTGAGTATACACAACGGGGATCGAACACGGCTTATTGTGTGATAAGCGTACACTAAGAGTAGAAGGGCTTGCCACTAGGCTATGGTGGATATTCGATAACAGAGTAAATGTGAACTTATTTATTCACAGACGATAGATTTATATAATCTGGATATCATTTTAGGTATTCAGGATAGCTTTCCAAAAACAAATTCCTTTAAAGTTTACAAAAAAATGAAAAAGAATGTGATCCGATATGGATTGAACTCGTGAACTCTCGAAAGATGAATCAAAGTGTGCAGCCGTTGTGCCAAGGTTGTTATACTTGCCAAAAGCTATAATAAAAAAGAATATAACTTTTGAATATTTAATTAAAAACAGAAAAAATGTGAGTATACACAACGGGGATCGAACACGGCTTATTGTGTGATAAGGGTACACTAAGAGTAGAAGGGCTTGCCACTAGGCTATGGTGGATATTCGATAACAGAGTAAATGTGAACTTATTTATTCACAGACGATAGATTTATATAATCTGGATATCATTTTAGGTATTCAGGATAGCTTTCCAAAAACAAATAAGCGAATCAGATAACCCAGATACAAGAACACTAGGCCAAACCCTTACAAAATAGTGAAAAACATTGAAGAAGTTTTTTATTTAGGTTGTTAATTGAAGAAACAACACAAGAGAAATAAAAGTACTTACTCATTTAAAATAAAAACTGAAAATCAAACATAATGTGGTCCTTAAAAACATAAAAAGAGAAGATGATAACATGAAATTACTCATGACACAGCCAACTTTCGCCAAGTTTATCCCAATCAGGGACTTTGACCTTCACATCAGCAAGCATTCCTTCCGCTTCCGAGTGCTCTTCTTTGAGTTTCTCCAACTCAGCAGTTAAATCAAATTTTCCATCAGCTTTGATAATATCTTCAAGCAACTCGATTTGGACAGCAATTGAATTTGCTTTGCTGGATGCCAGATTCCAATCATTCTCAGATAGCCTGTATTCATTGGACAAACGAAGAAGAGCCCTGTAATGTTCCACAGTTTCCTTCTTTCCCTTATTGAAACCTTCGGCGGCATCACATCCGTAAACCTCCTCTATGGGACGCTTCATCATCTTCTTTGAACTTCCTTCCATTGAAACTTTGTCCTGCAACAAAATCGAAACTAAGATGTTACGATAAAA
Source organism: Brassica rapa (assembly GCF_000309985.2). Taxonomy (NCBI): domain Eukaryota; kingdom Viridiplantae; phylum Streptophyta; class Magnoliopsida; order Brassicales; family Brassicaceae; genus Brassica; species Brassica rapa. The sequence goes on along the minus strand of NC_024803.2, from coordinate 18,192,202 downwards.
TAGAAATAGAAAAAAGTTCATGAATTGAATGGAAAATGAGAAAAATCGAAAACTAACTTATATTGCAAAAGGATAAATCAGAAGAAATGAAGTGAGTGAATAAAAGGTCTGATATCGTCCCTTATATTTATAGAACTAAAAGGAACTCTTCGATTATTGAAGTCAGTTAAAATAAACTCTTCGGTTACTGAGATAACCAATCATATAACAGCCAATCTTGACGAAAAGAAACTCTTCGGTTACTGAGTTACATGATGTCGTTTGGAAGAGACTCTTCGATTCCTGGGATATATGCTTGAACAAAAAAAAGAAAATCAACCATTACACGTAGGAGAGTCGAACCCGGGTCGAACAAATGTTTCGGTATCATAGGTTTGGTGGTTTAGCCGCTAGGCTGAGGAGAATCATCTGTTAGTTGCTTCCACATAATTGAATTTAGCCATACAATTTATAGTATAATACATTGGAAAGATCTTTGATAGTTCAGGATGGGCTTCCAGAGTATGCATGAATAATATACATGAATATTAGTGTGCTTCTTTCTTAAACTAGAAAAAAATGAAATGAGATCAAAACTATGGATTAATATCTACACATTTAGAAAATTTGATAATGTGATTTGCAAATTTTGGAGGAAAAAAAAATATATACACATCTCCTAGGATTCGAACCTGAAGATGACTAGGAGGAAAGAGGGAATTAAGGTGTAGTAGCCACTAGGCCAAGTTGATTTCAGTCATTACATGTTGTAAGTAAAGTAATATATTACTTTTATTTGTATTCAACTTAAATTTTTTTTTAAAACTCTGATTAGTAGGGGCATCGAACCCGGGTCGAGTCAAGCGTTACAATTTCGACAGATAGGTGTTTTAGCCGCTAGACCGAGGAGAATCATCTGTTACACTTTTCCACATAAATATTCTTAACAGAAAATGTTGTATTATAAACCTTGGAAAGGAACTCGGGATTTCTGGATGGGATTCCAGAATAGTTGAATATTACTGTGTTTTTTTCTAGCAAAGAAGTTTAAACTAAGAATTAAAATGAGATCAAAAGATAATGTTGTATATTACAAAAGTTGGAAGAAATCATACTTATTCAGGATAGGGTTCCAAAAAAAAAAATGTATATGGTCTGGTGCATATCATGTAACCATCAAATAGCCAACATCCAAATAATAATCAATAAAAATGTAAAAATGTAGAACTTCATCCTATAGGCCTCTGGCATGTGCTCTTGTTGTGCTCTCATGTGCCACATCTGCTGCACTTGTGGGACTGAGATTTAGATCCAGGAACCCCAAATTCGCCAACGGATCTCTTTCTCTTTGTAGGAGGGCGTCCACTTTTATTTTTGGTAGCTGGAGGTGGGCAAGACAGTTCATCAATATTCTCTGGATAGGTGCACGTTGACAACTCTCCACCAGGATGTATGCTTTCAGCATAAGCTTTAGCCCACGTTTCTGTCAAGTGAGAAGCATCAACAAAACGGTTTTCATCTCTCTTGATATGCTTAGCAGCAGCGATGGCATGGATGCAGGGGATGTTGTCAATGTCGAAAACATTACATGTGCAATGCCGCTTCTCCAAGTCAACAACAAACTTCATTGTTTCATTCTTCACCTCAAACTCGCTTCAATCAACTTGATACACATTCAACAACATTGCGGCCCCTAACCTAGATACCAACTTCTGCACAACTTTTGGAGTAACCAGGTGCTTATGTTTCGCAGCCGCTTCGCGTCGCTCAAAAAACCAAGTGGTCATCGTCAATCTGATAGTTTCAAGGAGAGAGATAATGGGCAACTCACGAGGCATCCTCAACATAGAATTGAGAGACTCTTCAATGTTGGTAGTCATGATATTATACCTGTTCGCAGGCGCATAGCTTCGTGCCCACTTCCTAAAATCAGACTCTTCCAGATACTTAGCCAATTCAGGACATTTATCCTTTATGTCCTTGAAGATTACCCAGAACTCGTGACACGTATAGGCATCAGCAGCGCTTTCCACCAGAGGTAGCAACTCAGTCTTCGCATATGTAGGAGTGATGTTGCGGAGCAGATGGATCCTGCAAATTCCATGGTGAGATAAGGGATATACATCCTCCAACGCTGAAAAAATGGAGTTAGCCCTGTCTGATACAAAAACAAGATCCGAAGCATCCGGGATCTTCTGGCTCAAACCTCTAAAGAACCATTTCCAAGAGGCGCCATTTTCTGCGTCAACCACTGCAAAGGCGAGAGGATATAGATGATAATTCCCATCTTGAGCACAAGCTGCCAATAAAGTCCCATTGAATTTTCTCTTCTGAAATGTACCATCTACTGCAATAACTCTCCTCATCAATGAGAATCCCCTTATCGATGGACCAAAAGCCACAAATGCATACTTGAACTTTCCTGCAGCATCCACATGTTGATAAGTCAAGGAACCAGGGTTTGTTTCTGTGATTTTATACAACCACCTAGACAAATTGTAATAGCTGTCTTCAGGAGTCCCTCTAACCAAAATCTGAGCTTCTTCTCTCACTCTCCAAGCTTGTTTGTAATTGATGTGAACACCATGCAGCATCCTGACCTGTTCAATGATCTGTTTCGGTTTGAGACCTTCCTTTTTTTCTCCATAATTGCTGCAAATCAAAGAACCCAACAACTTTGCAGATGCTTGTCTGTGGTTGGCTTTCCTGTGTGTTGTATCGCATGTATGCTCATGAACATACTTTTTAACAACGAAAAAATCTGAAAGAGGTAGCTTGATAGCACGCATCCTCCACGTGCAATTTTCATCAACACAACTCAAAAGCACTCTTGACTGGTTAGAAGAGACAGTCTTGTACTCAAACTTCCACTCTAAAGCCCATTTCTTCATCCTCAACATCAAATCTCTCTTTGTCTTAAAATAGCTATTCACCTTAATATCGCCAGCTCCTCTCGTGGTTGGTGAAAGTCCAATATGGACAGGGCTAAAATCCGGAAGAGCATTCAGAGGAACTGTAGAAACACTTTCATATAGAAGACTCTACAAAAGTCAAGTAGTTCTATAAGGCATAATACTTGATTATGAAGCATATCATGCAAACACAAACAGAAAAAGGGAATTAGGGACAGTGTACCTGTTTTTCACTCTGCACAGTAGAAAGAATCACTGGATTGGCATTCAATGGAATAGTAGAAGCAAATGTATCAGAAGCTTGAGTGTTACAGCTAGCTGGATCAGTACTAACCTGCAAAAGTCAAGTAGTTCTGTATGGCATAATACTTGATTATGAAGCATATCATGCAAACACAAACAGAAAAAGGGAATTAGGGACAATGTACCTGTTTTTCACTCTGCACAGTAGAAAGAATCACTGGATTGGCATTCAATGGAACAGTAGAAGCAAATGTATCAGAAGCTTGAGTGTTACAGCTAGCTGGATCAGTACTAACCTGCAAAAGTCAAGTAGTTCTGTAAGGCATAATACTTGATTATGAAGCATATCATGCAAACACAAACAGAAAAAGGGAATTAGGAACAATGTACCTGTTTTTCTCTCTGCACAGTAGAAAGAATCACTGGATTGGCATTCAATGGAACAGTAGAAGCAAATGTATCAGAAGCTTGAGTGTTACAGCTAGCTGGATCAGTACTAACCTGCAAAAGTCAAGTAGTTTTGTAAGGCATAATACTTGATTAGGAAGCATATCCTGAAAAGTCTAAGGAAGAAAAAAATCATACAAACCTTAACACACAAACGACAGGTTCCATCAAATGCTCTAGTCTTGGAAATGAAAGTTCTGAGCTGACGAGTATTACCTATCGAGAGTGGGGGAAAACTTTCAATAATACATTTCATATCCAATGAAATACCATAACTCAAACTGATTTCTTCCTCTTTAACACTAAAATCTTCAGAGACAATCTTCATCAAATCTTCATACGGTAGATCTTCTTCTATGAAAATGATTGATGCATTCCTCTTCAAATCAACAAGAAACTCCCACTGGAGAGATTCTTTTGAGATCCATTGTCCACAGATGCACAAAACTTCCATTGTTCTACAAAATCAACTTCAATTCATCAACAAATGAATAATATATAACAAAACCTAGATAATGTATAACAAAATGAAATGATTCAAACCTTAATCAAATCAGACACACGAGAGAGAGAATGAGATGAATAGACGTAGAAACGACAGATCAATTGAGAAACGACGACGACGACGATAAATAAACGGAGAGACGACGACGACGGATCAACAGAGAGGCGAAGACGACGACGACGGAGAGACGACGACGACGACGGAGAGATGACGACGACGACGACGAAAGACAGCGATGAGGAGAAGAAGAAGCGATGAAACGAGGACGGCGACAATTGATTTCAAATTTTTTTTTAATTACTTAAAGAAGAGGGCATAAGGGTAAATTACCCCTTTAGTGAAACCTAATTTTGTGACTTCTGATCCTGAGTGCTAGTTTGGGGAGGAAAACTTTGTTTGGTGTTCTTTGTGTCATTTGCTCATTTATTTGTTACTTAGGTATATTAAATTGTGTTTCTCCAATTTTAACCATAGTATATTTTGTGTTGAAATAGATTTATTTTTTATTTTCTTTTTTTGCATTTAGACTTTTGATTTTGGGCATAAAAACTTATATTGTTTAAGTAATTCATTTTGTGGATTATATTGAGTTACATATATTTCTTCACATTGAAGCATAAAAATACTTTTGAATCTAGCATAAAAATACTTCTTCAAATGGAGGCATAAAAATGCTTTTGAATCTAGTTAAACTAAATTTGATTAGTTTTATTTATTGCATTAGTTCAGTTCTTCATCTAAAATATGTATATATACTTTCGTATAGTAGTGATATTTGCGGATTTGTAAAATAGTATACAAAACTGAAATAATGATAAGTACGAAATTTTAAAAATTAATATCCGATAAAATTTATAAAACTTATGAACGAATATCAATATATTTTTTGTAAATTATAAGTAACTTCATATTTTAGATGAATGAAATATAAATTAAAAATATTTTAAATAAACTTAACCATAAAAATCATATTGGTTTAGTTATCTTATTATAAGTATATTATGTTGTACAAATATATGAAAAATAAAAAATAAAAATATTAAGCCTTAAAGAATTTTGGTGGTATAGTAGGTTTGATAAAAGTTTGTAGATTTTATTTATTTATGTAGCTTGATAAAAATTATATAAAGTTTGAATCAAAACTAAAAAGTTAACAAAAAGAAATTATGAAAAAATGAATAAATATCTCAATAGTAGCAGTTTTAAAATATTTTTAGTTCATCAATGATATTTTAATATATGTTATTCAAATTATTTTTTGTAATAATATTGATATAAATAAAATACATGTATAAATTTTAAAATATATATATCATGTTGTTTAATACTATGTTTTAAATAGATGATTCTTTTTTTAACGCCAAAACTACTTTTTGTGAAATTTCCATTTTATGAAATCATATTATATATAAAATATTTTTCATTAAATATGTTTTCTTTCCTTTAAAAAATATAAGTTTCATATTTTATTATATGAATATTTCATTTTTATTATATATGTTATTTGAAAAATATAGAAAAAGAAACTAAAATTTATTTGGTATAAATTATTAAATATATTTTAATAATGGCTATTGGATATAATACTTTAATTCATTATGGGTTCCCCTGTAATTAACTAACATAAAAAAAACTGGTTTCTCAAATAATATTATAGAGATGAGAAATATTTAAAGGACGAATCAAGCAGATAATAAGCTTTATAGAGATTAAATTGATCTGCAAAATCTTTGGATCGTATTTGAGTTTATCAAGATAATGTATATTTTTCTTTTTTACTTTTTAGTTTGATATGGATATATTTTTCTAAATTTTGTAAATTTTAATTTATTGGATGTTTGTTGTGTGGAGGTGTGAACATATAAAGTGCGGATAAAGATCTTTTTTTGTCTAGAGAAATATGGATAAAAGAGTTGTGAACATGTGAATTGTGTAGAAGCTCATATTATAAATGTGGATAGGAGAGTTGTGTACATGAAATATAAGCAATAAAAAAAATTTCAAAAAAAAATAAAATATAAGCAATAAAACTCGGGTTTGAAGATAGCATTTTGTGGATCAATGCCATGAATGAATTTTTGGGAGTAGAGTTAAGTGGACCATCCATGCTCTATAGTGTAATCATCATTGTCCATATGACCCTAATTTTTAATCAAACTTTAACCATAAAAGATCACATAAAGTTAAAAATCAAATCAATTAGAAAATTAACACATAAAGAGTAAGAGTGAGTTTTGAATCTGTTGTATTTCTATATGTGCAATCAAATCACTTATTTAGGTGGTTCTATTTTTCTAACTAAAAACATTTAAAAACATGTTTGACATATCCTAGAAAATTCACGTTGAAACAAACGAGATTATTTTGACCAAAAAAAAGAACAAACGAGACTATGATTAAAAAGGTAGATTGGAAATTTCGGCATGAGAAAGTGATTTTGAAGCACAAAGTGGTTTATCTTGTAACCGGAGTAGTAAATTGACTATGAGTGTAATTATTTCCTTTATAAATCCAAAATTAGGAGTCTAAATCTATATGTTTTTTGAAAAACATGACCTTAGAGCAACATTATTGGTGGGATGAAGAGAGAGAATGAGAGAGTCCCTTGTTTTGTTTTTTTTTTTAGTAAGGGATAGCCCTTAACTAAGGGATTTTCCCTTCTCTTTCTTCCTTGGTCTCCACCCACTTCCCCTAAGGAATGCCTTAAGGGACTCCCAATAATGTTGCCCTTAGTTTCTTAAAGAAAACTAGTGAAAAAAATAAAGGACATAGTGCAAAAGCACTGCCAGCACATATGTAAAGTTGGTATTAATACCTAGCTAAAGTAATAAGTTAAAAGCAATAAGGTGTATACAAAAACGTGAAAGAAAGTTATGGACATGTTTTTATACATACACTACACATTGTATGCAGAACAAAAGTAAACTGTGTTTAAAAAAAACAGAGAAATATAAGATAGGGAAACACATCTTAGACCATGTTTACACATGGTTACAACTGGGTTTCTTAATGCAAGGGCCCCACCAAAACCTTTAAAACCGATCACAAAAGTAAGCAAATAAGGATCACTCTTTCTCTGATTTTCACTGTTCGCAGGCCCCACTGACATGTGGCGGTCTGCGATTGGTTCGGCTTTTAATTAATTTTTTTTCAAACCAAAAAAGAAAACCAAAAACTAAAAAAGTTACCTATGGTTCTGTGCTTGCGTTGAACATGCTCTTAAGCATTAAAAAGATCCATCACTGTATAGAAAACGAAATGACATTAGTGTGTGTGACTAAATTCATCAAATCGTAACAGCAATAGATTCCAATACACAGTATGACTTGGGGACTGTAAGCACAACATCACACCACTCAATCTTCCCATAAATCTCTTGTCCGCTGCGCCTTTCAACCGCAATCACAGCACACCAAATCATCTTCTTCTCCATAGAGGAAACACCACCACTCTTCTCCCACAAAACCGCAATCTTTCCATCATAGTTTACCAACCTGAGACGACTAAAACTCTTTGGTAGTTTAGGAAGTCCTTCCAAACCCTTCAAGTCTCTCCACATTCTCCCACCAGAATCGTACCATAATTAGGTTGTTGGTGCGCTTGGCGTTCTTCGAACCCAAGACCTCACCCTTTAATAACACTTCCACAAGACGAGTTATCACCAGTTGATGGTGAATTGTAACATTCCGGCTTGTGATATATAGAAAAGACTTAAGATAATTAATTTGGCTACCTATGTCACCAAAGTTGACTTACCTTTTCTGGAGCACATCCAGAAAGAACTCCAGAGTGGAAAGATGGGTGACCTATCGGGAAGTGATTCGTGATAGCGTGTGTGTGAGGCCAAAGCACAAAGTAGGGGTTAAAATACTTTATGGATTTATAAATCAATCAAAATATATAAACCAATAACACCTCCGAAGAAAGGTCGGGTGGTGATTGTCGGGTCAGTAAACAATGATTTCGAGGCTCTGGAAAAACTAACGGACCGATCGTTGGAACGGAATGGGGTCCACGAGTCGAGAAAGCAGGCGTGGATGACCTATTAACCGTGGACGGTCGGGGCGTTATAAAAACATTTGGTTTGCATATCAGTTTGTTCTTGAATAAGTTGAAGCCAAAAAAATGTGTCCAACATTTTCTCTGCTGAACAACTAGCTGATGCCTTAACCACTTTAAATTCGATGACTGTTTCTCCACTTTAAATTCCAAGATTGGACTTTGTAACGGACGTCTAACTTAACTTAAAGAGGTATATTGGTATAAATAATAAGATATTCGTATTAGTAATTATCTAAGTTATGAAGGTATTCTTGTACTATCTAGTATCGATTTATCCTTATCTTCATAACAACTCTTGTATGTTATACATCAATAAATATCATCAGTTCATAACTTCTACACATAATTCCATACACTTTTCTAAACAGCTGTCACGCGCAATATGTTCTTGTACTTCTAAGAGCACCATTAACGCCATCTCTTAGCGGCGTGTCTTAGGGTAAATAATGATAAAAAAAAAAAGGAAAAACACATTAAACCGAAAGCACGTCTCCTAATTTGGAGCTAGAAGGGACGGTTCCAACGTGTGACGTGGCACAACGCTATTGGCTAGAGGAAAGCTGGAGGAGAATTATTTTCTTTCTTTCTCTCCGTTCTCTTTTCTTTTTGTTTCCTCTGGCGATAAAAATGGTGATTTCTTTGGTCGACGTCTCTATGGGTATCTCTGGTCGACGATGAAAAACGGCGAGCTCTCAACCGGTGGTGATCCTCGACGAAGGAAACGGCAATTTTTCTCCCGTGGTGGCTATCTCAGACGAGGGAGAGTCGGCGATTGTTTCTCAAGGGAATCGAAAGGTAAAGCGTGTCTTTGATTCTCTCCTCTATGCATGCCTTTGATTGATTCAACTGTGCATGTCTTTGATTTTGCCGGTTCTTGTTCGTGAACCGTTAAAAATTGAAAAACTAAATTTTTTTTTTGTTTCTGTCTTTGTGTGAGCATGATCGTGGATCGTATCAAGGTACAACAAAGGCATACGACTGTTCAGACAGGTAAAACTTTCATCTTTACTCTGATCCTGTTGAATAAAGCGTTGTCTGTATTCATTGGTTGTTTGCGGTTGATTATGTTGTTATTGATTCTTGTTTGTATTCGTTGGTGGTATTGAATCGTTGGTAATATGGATGGTGTAGTGTGATGATTGCGTTCAGTTAAGCTAATACTTTGTCAACAATGGTTTTATAGATATGGATTGTTTGAATAAAACCTTTTTATTTCCTATGTTTGAATAAAAACTCTGTTTGCGTTAGGTAATGGTTTTGTTAAGATAATAAATAGAAGTTATGGTTTGATAGATATTAAATTGTGTTAATAAATTGTGTTAGGTTATGGTTGTGTTTAATGTGTTAGATATATGTCCACTCAGATAGAAAGCAAAGGTTGGTTTGTGATCAATGCATTGCTACCTTCTTCAGTGTATAAAAAAAATGTTTCCTTCTCATCTGTCCTCTATCCGTGTTCTTCTCTTCTCACTTCTTTATCATTGTGCTTTTCTTTTCTCTCTTGTTTGAGCATCCTGTCGAGATGGATTCTAATCCATTTATACAGAGTTCAAACTTTGTTGAGCTACTTAGCCAACAAAGTATTTCATTTGCTAACTATGAAGATAGTACACCATCTTCATCTCGAGTTCCTCCTCTACGCACTGATGATGTCGGGAACGTAGGGAACGATGTTGGCGAACGTCGGGAACGAAGGAAGTGGACGGCGACTGATGATGTTGTGTTGATCAGCTCGTGGCTTAACACGAGTAAGGATCCAATGGTGGGTAACGAGCAAAAATCAGGCGCCTTCTGGAAGAGAATCGCACGAGTATGATCTATGGATATGGCATGCGTTTTTTGGACCTCCAGGTACCTTAAATGATATCAATGTTCTTGATCGCTCACCTGTTTTTGATGACATAATTAATGGTCATGCTCCGCAAGTCACCTACACTGTGAATGAAAGAGAATATCATATGGCTTACTATCTCACCGATGGTATTTATCCGAGATGGGCAACTTTTATCCAATCCATTCCAATACCACAAGGTCCGAAAGCGGTTTTATTTGCTCAACATCAAGAAGCTGCCCGAAAAGATGTCGAGCGGGCTTTTGGAGTCTTGCAAGCTCGCTTTGCCATTATTAAAAATCCCGCACTTTTTTGGGATAAAGTCAAAATTGGAAAGATTATGCGAGCATGTATCATACTCCATAATATGATAGTGGAAGATGAGCGAGATGGATACACTCATTTTGATGTTACAGAGTTCAAACAAGCCGAGGACAACGGAAGTTCACATGTGGATCTCGCGTATTCTACAGATATCCCTACAAATATCGCCAATATGATGGGTGTTCGAACTAGAATTCGTGATAGACAAATGCATCAACAACTCAAACATGATTTGGTTGAACATATATGGCGAAAATTTGGAGACAACAACTGAGCTCAAATGTTTCGTTAAATTATCCTACTTTATTTTTAATCTATGTTTTAATGTTTTTATTTTTAAATATATGTTTAAAATGTAATATTTTACTATATTTTATGTAATAAATTTTTTTAAATAAAATAAAACAATGTTTAATAATTTTTTTTTAAGAACCCGTACTTAAGAGACTACCATTGTAACCCAAAAAAGAGGGTGCCTTTTAACAATGTCTCTTAGCTAACAATTAATATTAAAAAAATCATTAAGAGACCTTACGTGGGTATATGGGTTAATGTTGCTCTAAGGATCTATTAAATTGGTAATGCCACCATATATATTTATTGAAGTGTAAACCAGGTTTTGGTTAAGCTGAATTAGTTTCTTTTCGCTGGTTCAGTTTTCGGTTTAGTACATATGTAATGTATATAAATAGCTTAGTTTGTAAACTGTAAAGTTAACCAATCAATATAGAACTTTCTAAGAGCAAGTCCATTGAAGGTTCAAAGGGGGGTCATGGGCTGAGTTTCATAGGATTTTTAATCCAAAAGAAAATGAAAAATGGGTCTTTATCTCTGAACCGGGCCGTTGGAGAGAGCCCGCATGAAACGAGTTCAAGCCACGTGGAGAAGAGTTATTGGCTGTTGAGATGCGCGTTGTCGACGAGGAATGGAGAAGAAACGCGTGAATCTCCTCATTTCCTCCTCTCTCCAAAAAAGCTAGGGTTTGCGACTCGAGAGGCGATTGTTGTAGCGACGCCGACGATTCTTGTAGCGACGCCGATCCAGAGCAAAATTGTCCATCAAATCGACGCGTAGTGAGATCTCATCGACCTGAGGTAGGTTTTCGAGATGGTGGCTTCGTCTGATTGTATCGATTTAGGGTTTTCTTTGTTAGGGTTGAATAGAGTCTGCGATCCGAAAAAGATTTGGGGGTTTATTTGTTAGGGTTTTCTTTCTTAGGGTTCAATACGGTGTGCGATCTTAAATCGATTAGGGGGTTTCTTTGTTAGGGTTTTCTTTCATAGGGTTCGATCCAATGTGTGATCTTAAATCGATTTGGGGGTTTCTTTGTTAGGGTTTTCTTTCTTACGGTTCAATAGAGTGCGATATGAAATCGTTTTGGGGGTTTCTTTGATAGGGTAGTAAAGCGTGTTTCTGGTTTGATATAGGGGTCGTTTGTATCATTCTGGTTTGATATAGGGGTCGTCTTACTTAATTGTTTTATCTTCCTCTTGCAGATGGATCCCGCAGAAGAAAGACGACATTCAAAGAAGCAAAAGGATCACTGCGACATGTTAGGGTTTGTCGCGGATTCACAGTACGGGGTTCCAAGAAAGTGTGCTTGCGGCGGGAGAATCATTGACGAGGTTCGGGGGAAGGAAGACTACGAAAGTCTTCCTGGAAAGTGTTTCTTCACATGCGTAAACTATGAGGTTAGTGTCTCTGCAATCATGTTCTTATAATATATGTAACTTGAAGTCTCTCTAATATTTCTTTTCTGTTGTGAACAAGGATGATGGGTTGCATTACCGTCATCCTTGGGTGGTTGCTGTCCAGGAAGAGATCAAAACGCTGAGCACGCGTCTGGATGAGGCAGAGGAGGTTGTGAAGGGGGTGTGGAAACTCAATAAACGGATTAAGGACCTAGAGGTAAGTGTATCTCCTTGCTGTAGTTATTTGTTACATTGTACTTGTTGAGTCAGTAAGTTAAAACACAGCATCATTGTTGTTTCCATGTCCAGGAACAGGTTTCAACCCTGTCCGAGCAGGTTGATGATCTCACTGTCGAGGTGGGTACCTTGAGAAGGTGTGTTTCGACTGATAATCAGAGGTACGTATGAATATTTGCGTGAATTAATAAGTATAAGTAGTTAAAAGTTTGCGTGAATTAATATGTAGACTTGCTAAATGTTTGCGTGAATTACTAAGTAGAACTAGTTAGATGTTTGCGTGAAATATAAAGTAGAACTAGCTAGATGTTTGCCTGAAATATAAAGTAGAACTCGGTAAATGTTTGCGTGAATTAACTAGTAGTCTGGGTTGGTTGGTTCATCTGAATGTATGAATTTATTGTTCAACTAAACTGAACTGAACTAGTAGTCTGAGTTGGTTGGTTACTGTGATTGTATTAATAAGTTAGAACGAAAAGTACAGTGTAATTTACTCTGTGTTGGTTGGTTGGTTGCTCTAATTGTGATGAGTAGTTGATTGTATTAAGTGGTTGATTTGATGTGTAATGACTGCTCTCTGTGAAGTAGTTGTTCTATACTCGCTTTTATATTGAATGTTTTGCAGCTAGAGTTTAATTTTTCTCTCTTGTGGTAGCTTAAACTAGTTTAAATAGAGTACCCAAACCCCATTAACCTAAACCATCAACCTAAACCATAACAAAAATGGATCCCTTTACCATAAACTCTCCCGGGTTTACTTCGCTCCTAGCTTCGCAGAGCAGTCCAGTGGGTGGCTGAACACGAGCAAGGATGCTATTGTCGGTAACGAGCAGAAGGGAGGATCCTTTTGGAAGAGAATTGAGCTCTACTTCAATTCAAGCCCTCAGCTCACTGGCTCAGTTCCTAGAGAGTGGAGTCAGTGTAAGCAGAGGTGGGGAAGGGTGAACGAGCAGGTGTGCAAGTTTGTGGGGAGTTATGAGGCGGCTTTGAAGGAGCAATCTAGTGGTCAAAATGAGAATGATGTCATGAAGGCTGCCCATGACATCTTCTTTAATGATTACCATGCGAAGTTCGCCATGGAACACTGTTGGAGGGAACTGAGATATGATCAGAAATGGAAGTCATACTCCAAGTCCAGAGATGCCGGGAAGGAGAAAAGGAAGGAGAACGAAGAGGTGATGCCTGAGGAGGAGGTTAGACCGGCGGGTGTAAAGGCTGCGAAAGCAAGCAAGCGCAAGCGGCACGGGAATGAGGCTGCTTTCGATCAAATAGAGAGCATCCTGGCTGCGAGAAAGAAAATATCCCAGCAGAAACTCCTTGATCGTCTCCTAGCCAAAAATGAGACTGATCTATCTCCAAATGAAATCAGTCTCAAAAACAAACTCGTTTCTGAACTGCTAGATTGAATTGGTTAACTACTGTTTTTTTTAAACTTTGTTGGTTAGTAGAATCTCTGTTTTACATTATTTACTTGCCTCAATATGATTGAATTGGTTAACTTTGTTGCTTAGTAGAATCTCTGTTTTACATTATTTACTTGGTAGAATCTCCAAGAGTTTTAAACTTTGTAGTTTGGTTTTTTTTTTGCAGGTCACGGGATCATCATGTCTGGATCACGGGTTGCTTTGTCTGATGTTGCTTGGCTGTTGTTTCTTTTTCTCTACGGATGCAGTGTACTATTTTGTTAGTTTGTACACTGCTACTATGTTATGAATTCACGGGTTGTACTTTGTTTCTACACTACTCTCATGTCACGGGTTTTATGTAACAAACAAGCATATATTAATATGCTCTCTTCACGTATGTTTCTATATGAGAACTCAACTTCTTCTCATTGTTTCTCTGTATGAAAAGAAAAATTTCATTGCTAAACTTAAACAGTTCCTATAGTATTTGATTCGCACTTGATCTACTACCAACGAAGAACACAAGAGCACTTGAACATTTCCTCTTCTATCTCATTTCGAAAGAGTAATCGGGTATATTTCACTACTTGTACATTACTTATTGGCACGTTTGTATTGAAAAAATATTTATCTTTTTGTAGTCAAACATTGGCAATAAGTTTAAAATTGCCATTTTAAAAATTGTAAAAATTTCATGAGTTTAAAATTTCACTAAGCTATAGTTTAAAAATAAAAATTTCATGAGTTTAAAACTGACATGAGTTTAAAACTGACATTTTAAAAATTGTAAAAATTTCATGAGTTTAAAATTTCACTAAGCTATAGTTTAAAAATAAAAATTTCATGAGTTTAAAACTGACATGAGTTTAAAACTGACATTTTAAAAATTGTAAAAATTTCATGAGTTTAAAATTTCACTAAGCTATAGTTTAAAAATAAAAATTTCATGAGTTTAAAACTGACATGAGTTTAAAACTGACATTTTAAAAATTGTAAAAATTTCATGAGTTTAAAATTTCATGAGTTTAAAATTTCATGAGTTTAAAATTTCATGAGTTTAAAATTGTAAAAATTTAACCCATAGTTTACTTTAAAAATTGTCAAATTTAACCTATAGTTTATTTTAAAAATCCATAAGTTTTTGGATTTTGTAAGTAGAGTATGGTATTGTTTAAAACTCTATATAGTTTTTCGATTTTGTAAGTAGAGTATGGTATTGTTTAAAACTCTTAACATTTTAAAAATTAGGGAAAAATGTCAAGCTCCTCAAATGATGAAGTATATGAGGTATTTGAAGAAATGGTCGACGAACAAATTGATGATTTCATGGACTCCGTTATTGCCAACAACCCGAAGAGACGAGGGTATATCGAAAGAGATCGGGAACAAGGACACAATCAACTATGGCACGACTATTTTAGCGAAAATCCAACATACCCACCGGAAATGTTTAGGCGGCGTTTTCGAATGAACAAACCTTTGTTCCTTCGCATTGTCGAACGCCTAAATAATGAAGTTCCATACTTTCAGCAACGAAGAAATGGTCACGGAAGGTGCGGCCTATCTGCACTTCAAAAATGCACTTCAGCGATACGAATGTTGGCATATGGTAAAGCCGGAGATGCGAATGACGAATATCTCCTACTTGCGGCAAGTACTGCACTTTTATGTTTGGAAAATTTCACGGATGCGATAATACTATTGTTTGGAGGTGAGTATCTAAGAAGACCTACACCAGAAGATCTTCAAAGACTACTTGACGCTGGAGAGGCACGCGGGTTTCCGGGTATGATAGGCAGCATCGATTGTATGCATTGGGAGTGGAAAAACTGCCCAACGGCTTGGAAAGGTCAGTACACACGTGGTTCAGGAAAGCCGACAATTGTCTTAGAAGCTGTGGCATCACAAGATCTTTGGATATGGCACTCATTTTTTGGATTACCAGGTACCCTCAACGATGTCAATGTTCTTGATCGGTCACCAGTTTTTGATGACATTTTACAAGGTCGAGCCCCTAAAGTTAAGTTCAAGGTCAACAACCACACTTATCGTATGGCCTACTATCTTACCGACGGAATTTATCCTAATTGGGCAACATTTATCCAATCCATCAAACTCCCTCAAGGTCCAAAAGCAGAGTTATTTGCTGAACGTCAAGAATCCACCAGAAAAGATGTCGAACGGGCTTTTGGAGTATTGCAATCGAGGTTTGCAATTGTTAAAAACCCAGCTCTACTATGGGACAAGGAGAAGATAGGAAAGATAATGAGAACTTGTGTCATATTGCACAATATGATAGTGGAGGACGAGCGACACGGATACATTCAAATTGATACATCTGAGTTCGAGTCTGGAGAGTCTACTCGAAGTTCGAAGGTGAAAAGTAGAGAAAGTGTCAATGTCCCTATGCTTACCATTCGCAATCAAATTCGAGATCCACATTTACATGAGCGTTTGAAAGCTGATTTAGTTGAAAATGTTTGGGAAAAATATGGTAATCATGATGAATAATCTTTGTATGTTCATGAATTCTCAATGTATTGAATAAAAACTTTTAAGAAATATTATAAAATTTTTATGAATTGAATAAAACCAAACTTTATTCCATTATATTGAATATTCACTTTTCAAAATTTAAAAACCAAATTTATTTCCATTTGATTGAATACAATTCTCATTATATTAAATATTCACTTTTCAAACAAAAAAAGATTAACCTTTTTTCTCAAATCAAAAATATTATTTTATTCTTATAAACTCACTTTCACGTTCATTGATGGAGAAGCAGTATTGATCCGGGTTCATCACTATTCAGGCCCCACCATTAAATTAATAAACAATACTTATGAACCCCAAGAGGGGGTTCATTGATGGACTTGCTCTACCAAACTTCATCTTCTCCAAATCGCTCTCTTCCATCCATCGTGCTCACAACACGTAAATCAAGTCTTTTAACGAATAATTTCATCAAGCACTACTCTGAAATAATAATATTTTCCTATTTTTAGTTGCTGTGACATTCAAAAATATGTTTTTAATTGGTTTTAAATTCTTGTATATTATTAGTCACAAAGTCTACTCACTAAATACAAAACTGATTATGAACAAATCAGAATTTTTTGTAGTTTCGATGTAATAGTTGGAATCTGGTAATAGAGATCTGGAAATTACACTAATAAGTACATATTAAAAACATAAAACTGTTGTAAATCTAATAGAAAAGTGTGTTGAGGAAAGGACGTAGAGGAGCCGTGCACACACACACGTGAGAGGCAAACACTGTAGTTTAGCCGCAAGAATCTCGTCCCCTGTTTTATTACAAGGTCAACTTCTGGTCTCTCTCTCTATTCACTTCTAAATTTTACTTATTAATCATTCAATTAGATATTAATCTACTTATTTAGTAGATTCTGATTTCAAATCTAAACCAATAATTAATTCAACAAACGTAACTTCAAATTTTCAAAACATTAATTATAAAAAAATGAAAACCCTCGGTTTGATGATTACACACCTCACATAGAAGCTTCTTTCTTATTCTTCACTTATAAATCTTAGTTAAACTCATCACTTAAACTCACGACTAGCAATGGCGTCGATCATCTGTTCCTCCGATCAACGTCTCTTAACAAGCAAGAGACGTTTAAAGCCGTTGATGTTAAGAGACTACTTACTCGATGATCTCAGCTCTTGTTCATCCAACGGATTCAAATCATTCCCACGTCGTCAACCTCCTCCTTCCTCTTCATCTGCCACCGTTCGTCGTCTCCTTGACGCCGAGATGAAACGGTCAGGATTGATCCAGAAGCCGCGTCTCACTAGAAGAAGCCGTACGACTTGCGGAACGGCGATCAGTAACGCCGTCCATAAAGCTTCTACGGCGTTTCTTAACGCCGTTAAACTTATACCGTTCCATGCAACGGCTACGTCGTTAGGGAAGGGAGATGAGAAACAACAAGGCGGTTTCTCTGGAAGCTTCTCTAAACGATGCTTCTGGAGAAAACCGGTAAGTCAATCTCGCCGCGAAGTAACCGTCATTGACGTCGGAGATGGAGAGATCCAATGGTGGCGATCCGCCGCGTTTTTCCCGGACGAAGAGAGTTTAGGACAACCGTCCGATCTGTTTTCTCAAATCTCCACCGTCGCCGACGAAGCGACATTCTCAGTCTCTGAAGCTTCGGCGATCACCACCACTGTGAACATTGTCACCGGTGATGACTCGTTGAGTTCCGGTAGCGAGTTTTTCACGAACTCGTCGTCGTCGGAGATTGTACAGTCATCTTCTTCGTTGTTCTCTTCGACGTCGAACGAAAACGACGCCGTGGAAGACGGTGATGAGATCGGAGAGAGTTTAAACGCACGTGACTGTGACGGATCATCTGTCAACTGCGACAGCCTGTGCAACAGAAAGGTTAGTTCGTTAAAAGATCGTTTTCCTTCTTCACTGTACAACTGTACAGTGTGAATGCACTTGAATTTGTTGTCTTAATAAATTAAAATAAATAAAATAGTTCAGATATTTGAAACTTGTCGGGGAACGCGTGCGAGTCACGTGTGGTGTAGGATTTAGATTAGCGATGAAGTCGAGGGCTGAGATTCTTCATACGTAGCTTCTAATGCGGATTATACGGCACATGATCCCGCGAGAGTTTTTTTTTTGTTTCATGGTACAAACTTCATAAGATACGCATATCTTCATACATTTATATTGTAGTACTTGCCATATTTAAGTATGAAGATTTTAATTATCAGTTTCTCACCCATGTTCATGAAATTTACCAGCTAATACATAAAATCTTTAATTATTGGATTTGATACTTTATAAAATGATTTTTAAATACCAAACATAAAATCTCAATCAAAAGAAGTTAGGATACGATCATAATTAATTTATCGATCGGGGGCATTGACAGATAGATAGAGAGAAACATGATGTGGTCATGGGATGGGTTGACTCTTGTCAATTTATTTTTTTCCACTATGATTTCTCTCATATATCATTATTATTATTATTATTATTATTATTATTATTATTATTATTATTATTATTATTATTATTATTATTATTATTATTATTATTATTATTTTGTTGAGACAATTCTTTGTTTAGTTATTTTTTGTAGTGTTGTGTGATTACATGCGAGCCAGAGTTTATTAAGTTTGAAATTTCTTTAGGAATTTGTGAATGAAGAAAAAGAACAACTCAGTCCAGTATCAATCTTGGAATGCCCTTTTGAAGATGATGATGAAGAGGATGAAATAACTGGTCTTATCTCCCACCAAAATGGTAACGTTATCAAAAGACTAGTCATCCATATTTAACAAATCTTTATATACTACAAGAGAAATATAATTTTGTAACTGACTTTACAAGCTCACATCAGCAGATACATATGAGAAAAATGCAAGAAAAAGCAGGAGAGTAAATGGTTTGGTACGGCTTGAGCCACTAGAATTGGAGAAACGCATAGAGAAGTATGTCGAGCGAGAAGAAGAAGAGTATTCATATCACGTGGTAGAAACCGAAGAAGACGAATCAGAAAACCGAGCAAACCGCTTGTTTGCTCTTGTGAAGTCAAGAATCGGCGAAACAAACAACATACTAGCTTTTAATGTAGCAGATAATCTATTGTTAGATTATCTTCAAGAAGATAGCATTGGGGCAAAAGAAGAGACATTAATGGTGAAGAAAGTAGAAGATTGGGTGATGGATAGACAAGAACAGATGTTTATGAGTTGGGAAGTGAGGGAGAAGAGAGAGGTTTATGTGAAGGAAATGAAATGGGGTTGCATTAATGGAGATGAGAAAGAGAATGTAGTTGAAGAGTTGGCTAATGGTTTCTTCACTTTCTTGGTGGATGAATTCATCTTCGACTTAGTTTTGTGATGACGAGTAAAGTTTTTTTTAGGGGGGGGGAGAGAGAAATTGAGATTTTAATTTTAAAAAGATTAGATGTCATAATGTATTAGATATATGTTATCTCGGAATAAAAAAAAACGTAGTTTGGCATAAGGGGAATGACTTCACAGTGTATTAGAAATAAAACTATTTGTAGTTTGGCATAAGAAGAATGATTCGTATAAAACGCTTGTAGTTCATGTTCGTTTTCTAATTTTTTGTGTCTAGCCTCTAGAGTGAGTGTTAAATCCAGAGTCATGTGTTGTTTTGTTTTTCTAACTTTTAATATGATCTCTCAATCTGCACTTTTCAAATGTCGAAATAAATTCCACAACACTTTTACAGTTAAAGAGTTTGAACAATACATTCACTCTACAACTTATGGTGCAGATCAGCAGTTAACTTAAAAAAAAACTGGAAAGTCCCAACTCCATAATTTTATTCAAAAACAAATTGAAACATAACTTAAAAAAAACTGAGTAAAACATATTTAAAATGTTTAATAATCAAGTTGGAATGACAAAGAAATGGGCACTTGGTACTTGTATTCTTACACCACCCATTGTTCACGTTTATGTTACTATGTGCATCCGGTCTTGTTATCTGGCATTCTGTCTTTTATGTTTTGTTAAAAAAAATATTCATGAGTTCAGTTTGCGACTTGATGATCATAGGCTCAACTTGCTGCTTAGTGATATTAGAAGGGAATTGCTGAAGGGAACGTATGTTTTTGAAGGAGAGAATGTTTATTGCGAAAAGTTGGAACACATGTATACTGTGAGACGAGTCCAATGATGTCTATAGCTCTCACATGCACCACTCTCCTTATTTGAGTACAATGAATAGTTTGATAGGATTCTGTCATTCACCTAATATGGAAGCATTTATGATTTGCTTTCAAAAATTTGATGTGTTTACAAATTCTTCGACAAAATATATTAAATTCATAAAGACCATATTACAAGTTTGTTGATATAGAAATATATAAACTATGTTTTCGTATTCTTTTGGTTCCATCATCTATTTTCCAAAATAAGATTCTACAGTAGTTTCCTAATATATTTTTTTCATTAAATATAGTTACATAATTTCTTGTCAAAACATGTTTTTTCTGTCAGAAAAATAATTGGGAAATCTGTTTTTTTAGAGCAAAAAAAAATAACTATGTCCCTTTAGACTAATCTGTACTACTTTATGTCCTATTAGACTAATTTTTTCGAAAATGGCAGTAATGCCCTTAAAATTGTAATTTTTTTAAAAAGATAAATAATGAATTCGACAAGCGGGATCGATCGATCCAGATTTACAAGTTACAGTGGATCGATCGATCCCGATAATTATTCAGAACAAAAAAAACGCGAAATATATACTGATCGACCTGGTCCATTTCACTCGATCGGCGAAGGTCGATTCCTTACAGATCGACCGATCCACTAAGAATAGATCGATCGATCCCGTGCCCAGGAAAGAATCCCAAATCGATTTTTTTGGTTTTGTATGATTATATCCGGGTTGATTCCCACTTGATTTGAACCGACCAAGCATGATTTTAACTTCTTAAGCTCGATTTCTCTGGGACAAAACCCTTAATTTCCCATTCACGAACAAAGGGAGAGAAAATCAAATTCTCACCCAAAGTTCATTAACCCTAACTCACTCAATTCTCTGATTTGGACGATTATTTGGCCTAACTCATACGATTTCGTGAGCTTTTTACGAATCTATCACTCTTTAGTTCGTTCTGCAAAGGTATGAAACTCTATCTCCACTTCTTTTTAGAGTTTGAAAATAGAAAGGTAAAAGGTAATTTTTTTGAGTTAGTTAAGATATTTAGACTTCAATCATGTGTTAAGGTGATGATTAGAGAAGATTTTGTACACAATCATGGTTTAAATCATATTTTTGGGATAGATTTAGGAATTTTAGGTTTTTGTTATTAATAGATATATGTTGTTTTCGGCGAGGTTGGTACACTCTTTCTTGTGTAAGGAGTTGATGACAAGCAAGAGACATGAGAAGTGGTTCACTTTCGCTAGGAGACCTCTGCGTTTTGGATTGCAAGAGTATCATGCTGTCACTGGTCTGAAAGTGAAGCGAGAGAATAACAGTGGGCTAGTGACATGGAAAGACGATAATGGTTTTTGGAGCAAGCAGATAAAGACAAATGGAAAAATAAATTTGCAGATCATAAAAAAGAAGCATTTGGAAGAGAGCAATACCTGGACTTGGGTTGATAGGGTGAGACTGATATATCTTTGCGTTATTATGGGTGTGGTGATGGGAAAGGATGAGAAGGTGAATATCCCGCATCTGTACATGAAGTTGGCGATGGATTTGGAGAAGCTTCGGAATTACCCATGGGGTCTGTATTCGTTTGATTTCCTTCTGAAGCAAATTGATAAAACAAGGCATAAATTAGAGCAGAAAGAGGGGTATCTGATGGAAGGATTCTTGTTTGGTTTCCAAATTTGGATAATGGAAGCTGTTCCTGCTTTAGGAGAGATTTGTGGCACAAAAGTCAGTAAAAATTTTACAGGTCCACTGTGTGGTAATTGGAGAGGATGTGCAAAATGTTCTTATGAAGATATCATTGGCGTTGAGAACTTATTCCCAGAAAACGTATGCAAATTTTTTTTCAAATTAAAATATTTATTGTCTTGTTCACTTTACTAATGATTTGATTTTTGTAGGGGATTTTGCATTCATTCATGGAATCCCACATAGATGGAGTGGTCCTTTTGGCAACTGATTTTGTACAGAAGGATGAGAAGAAAGATGAAAGAGTAGATCGTATTTTAGATATGATCAATAGTAAACATGATTGGAACAATCATGTTTGGGGAGTAAAAGAAGCTACGAACTCTGAATTTGAGGAATCTGGCGAAGAGAAAGGAGAGGATCAAACAGCTGATACTGAGAGAGGTGAAAATAGTCATGTTGCAGGGAATGTTGATGGCACAGCTGATGTTTCGGGAAGAAACAAGAGAAAGCATGCAGACCGAGGAGCAGAGTCAAGGAAAAAGAATGTTTTGTGCCACCTAGCTGCTTCATCAAAAGGAAATATTGACACAGATATGAAAAATTTCTTGGAGGATCTGGTACAAGCTTCTTTTACTGCTTTTGGGGAGAAATTCTGTCAGCAGTTCTCGGACAGGTTGGGTAAGATTGAGACTGAGGTTACACAACTCAGGACAGCTTCAGAGAGAACTGAGCAATTTGAGACCGTTGTAACCGACAGATTGGGGAAAATTGAGGCTGAGGTTACACAGCTCAGGACAAGTTTAGTGGTGACTGAATTGGTGGGAAAGAGTGATCAAGCAAGCGGTCCTAGCTTGACCAAAATCAACAGTGGTCCTAGCACCAGCAAAAAAGGCACTGCTCCATCAAAGAAAAAGGTAACTACTAAGAGAAAGAGTTAAAAGTTGTTGAAAGCTTGGAACTAGGCGATGGAATGTAGGTCTTTGAAGCTAGGTTGTTAGAACTTGGAATGAGGCGGTAATATGTATTTGAAACTTGTCGTTTATGTAATCACTATATTTAATGTAATATGTATTTGGAAGTTTGTATGTTTATTATGGATTTCGAACTTGGCGTTTATGTCTATTCTCTATTTTGAACATGAAACTTGTATGTGTAATTTGTAATTGTACGTGTTTGTCAACAGGCTGTAAAAAACCAAGAGTTAAAGACTGCTGATTCGTGTGTCAATTTACCTCGTGCAAAAGTTACTCAATCATCAGCTAGTGATCTTCGTATGGGTACACAAGAGTTTTTGGAAAGTTGCATGAAGAACCTTCCATTAGACACATTTGTGAAAGGTTTGAATCCTTCTCAAGCTAAAGTCGAAGATTCATTGGATTGGTTGGAACTTCCAAAATCATTGAAGAAGCCAACAGATTCATTGGAACTTCAAAAATCATTGAAGAAGCCAGCGGTCCGATTAGATGACCGAGATATAGAGCTAGACGGCGAAAATTTCCCTGATCGCTGCTTGGTGTTTGTGCATCCTACAGATTTTAAGAAGATGCAGGACTGGCAAGATACACGAACGTATGTTATTCCTTTGTATATATCATTCGGTTGATTTTCTTAATAATTGACATCTCTACCATTGTATTTTGTTTACAGAGCTATACAGATTGGTCCTTCTATGTTAGACGGTGATCTAGCCGGACGTATTATGTCTGCCAGCAGTTGGCTTAAAAACTACGTAAGCATTCGACTGGTTATTTCTATAAAATGTTACCTATTATATTACTGTATACATTACAGATTTGTCTTCGTTTTTGTAGGAAATTGATGCTATAATGTATGTTTTCCGGGAAAGAACAACATTGATACGATGGAACGTAGATCGTGTTGCTTTCATGACATGCGTCTTCAGCGACCTCATTGCTAAGGATTACCAGAATTTCTGTAAGGGTATTAAGAAATACACTATGGATCCATTACTACTGCAATACGGTAAAGGTGAACTGCCTTCCCATGAAAGAACACAAATGTTGTGGAATGTCGATGTGGATCGGATGTACGTTCCTGTCTGGGTCAATTACAACCATTGGATTGCTTTATGCATCAGTTTTGTGACTAGGAATATCCAGGTGTTTGACTGCGGGGGTAAAAAAAAAATCAAGGAAGTGGAAGCTTTCGCGCAGCTTATTCCTCGGATTGTCAAGGCCGTGCAGTCATTGACAATACATAAGCATCTCCACATCACTCCGTACAATGTTTCCTATGTACCTATGAGTGGTCTTAACCGACTTCAATGTCATTGTGGTGTGTACACTATAAAACACATCGAATGCCACGTGCTTGGGTTGGACATATTTATGGTGAATGATGAGAACATCTGGGGAGCTCGGATAAAGACTGTGGGATCTATGGGAAGCAGCTAATGATCTAGAACTGATTGAGAGAATGTCAAAGTATGAACCTATTAAGTGTAGTAAGCCTGCCGAGTATGTTGAGATTGATGATTTATGATTTATTGTTGGTTATGCTTTTTTAAACTTATTTTGTAATGATTTTAGGAGTTTGTGTTTTAATGGTTTTTTCCTATATACAGTACTTGATCTTACAAAATGAAAGACAACATTAACAATTGCGAACCCGGTAAATCTAAGTAGATCGATCGATCTACAGATGCTGGTCGATCCAAAAAGCTCGATCTATATAGAGCAGAACAAACAAAAAACGCGCAGCAACTTTTGATCGACCTGTTCCATTACGCTCGTTCGGCAAAGCTCGATCACTTTCAGATCGATCGATCTGTCTGTCGGATCGATCGATCCCGCACCCTGAGCATTATGCAGAACAAACAAAAAACGCGCAGCAACTTTTGATCGACCTGTTCCAGTACGCTCGTTCGGCAAAGCTCGATCACTTTCGGATCGATCGATCTGCCTGTCGGATCGATCGATCCCGCACCCCATTATGCAGAACAAACAGAAAAACGCGCAGCAACTTTTGATCGACCTGTTCCAGTACGCTCGTTCGGCAAAGCTTGATCGCTTTCAGATCGATCGATCTGTCTTTCGGATCGATCGATCCCGCACCCTGATAAGTCTATTTTGGGGTTTTCATCGGTTAAATCCGGTTTAATACCCACTTAAATTGAACCGGAATAACACGATTTTACTCATAAAATCGTGATTGTGAGATCAAAACCTCACTTTTATCTTCTTCCCCAATTTTTCTTGAGAGAATGGAATCAAAACCCCCTTCATAAATCCTATCTCTCTCGATTTAACTCCGATTTGGACGATTCTTGAGCCTAACCCACACGATTTCGTGAGATAATTCCTAATCTACCACTCTTTCGGTCGATCTGTGAAGGTATGAAACTCTATCTCCACTTTTATAGTTCGAAATTTAAATAGCAAAAAGTGAAATTTTAGTGTTATTAAGTCGTTTTGGCTTAAATCGTGTGTTAGGGTGATGATTAGTGACGATTTTCCATATAGCTCTTGCCTTAATTCGTAGTTTTAAGTTTGATTTAAGAATTTAGGGTTACTTATTTTATAAAAAAATTCCGAAAATTTGGAATTAATAGAGTGAGATTACTGATGCTGTAATGTTAGTTGTTGAGTTGCATAGGTGTTGAATCATTGTCCATGTCAATTTACTCAGTTTTACATTTGAGAACTCATTTGTTAAGGTTTGTGTGCAGAAAATGGTGAAAAAAGGAATACCGAAAAAGACCAAGGAAACAGCTGCTTCGACCTCAGCGCAGCCCGAAAGTGATGAGCCTCGGGAAGCAGCCCCTTGGCCTCGTGACCCATTGACTCCATTCTCTAAACTCCCTACAATTCATAACCGACAAATCTCAAGTAAGAAGGAGCTGAGAGAACTTGCATCCTACGCACACCGCGATTACTATGCTGGTTGGAGTGATTACCACTGCATTCTCTACAATGGTTTGCAGCGGATGAGATTTAAACCAACAAAGTTCATCTGCGATTACACTACAAAGGAGTTGGGAATTGTGCGGGATGTCAAAAAGATGTGGAAAAACATGGGACTTGGGACTCTTGGCTACAATCCACAACCATTATATCCAGACTTGGTTATACAGTTTCTCTCTTCAGTTGAGTTGCACTACAAGTCCGAGGTAAACAAAGTTGCTAGCGAAGGTAAACTTACATTCCTATGTAGAGGACTGCTTTATGAGATGTCTATACACGAGCTGTGTATACTATTCGGATTTGAGACCCGACATGAGGCATGCTCTTTGCCCAAGTTCCCTTGTGCTTACTTGTTGTGGAGCCAGATTGCAGACAGTTCTTATGTATCTCGGGAAGCTAAACTTGCAATGCTCAGAAACCCGGTCTTGCGAGTGGTAGCAAAATATCTGGGTCATCTTCTACTAGGAAAATCAGAAGCAGGATCAGTTACTGAAGATGAAGCGCAGCTTATTCACTACGGGCTGCCATTAGCTCTCAGGCCGACGTATGGTGTTGCAGATGAACCTCCAGCAGAGCTTTCGGTAAACATGGGAGCATTGTTTGCTCAGATGTTGTTTGAAAGGAAGTTTAGGGGTCTTCGTCCTCTTGACAGGAAGCCTTTGGATGAGTCTATTGGCAGTCTACTTACTCGGATCTTCATGCACCATGATATTGATCTTTCGGATACTCCTTGTGTGGATACGGTTGACAGATTTGATGCCCAGTTCTTCCTAAACACCAAGATCTTTCATTCTGGTACAATTTACCATTTTACCATGCCTGATGGGACAATCCTTCACTGCAAGCTTCCACAACCCGCTATCACATCTCTGACGTCTGTGGAGAACATGGAGTTCAAGCCTCCTGCTGAAGTTCTTTACACGCCTCCTCCACCAGCTTCAAAACGTCGTCGTGGTTCTTCTTCTTCTGGTCCTGCGCAGACACAATGTGAGGATGACACCATCCCGGATATCTCAGTCGATCATACTCCAAACCCTTCTATGGAGTATTCGTTACCACCATATACTGGTCAGTTTGATTCTGGAGCACCACCATTAGATGGTACACAGCAGCAGCAGTTCGCATGGACTGCCGATACATTAATCAAGCTCTCGACGATGATGCAGACTGTGTGGGGTGCACTCGTAAAGATTAGATGTCCACCTACTCCTTCCTGCTGCCGCGCTCCAAAGACTTCAGAGGCAGCTGATATGACTAGAGACGACGCAGAAAATGAACCATCTGATGAAGCAACCGATGAAGAGCGAGGTTCACGCCTCCATAGGAGCAGACGAGCACCAGGACAGAGTAGGAGCTGCAGTCCTGACGACCACCAATGATCAGTATCAGTTATATCTTTCCATTGTATTCCACCGGTTTTTTAAATTTTCTGCGCATTTCGAATTCGGATCTCGATTGTTTGCATGTTTTATTAGTCCAGTTTGGATTATAACTTTTATTAATTATATAACCTATGGTAAGTTATCATTCTATTAAGTATAGTCATGTAGGAGAAGATAAATGGAGGTTTTTTATCATATTTTCTCTATTTTGCTGAGTTTAATTCGGTTCAAATAAGATGTATCAGAGTATGGGATCGATCGTTCCAAACGGGCAACCGATCGATCCATATTGCCGATCGATCGATCCATATTTTCGATCGATCGGTCGGGACGAGATCGAGCTTTGCCGATCGAGAGAACTATACCAGGTCGATCAAAAGATTGTCCGTG
Source organism: Brassica rapa (assembly GCF_000309985.2). Classification (NCBI taxonomy): domain Eukaryota; kingdom Viridiplantae; phylum Streptophyta; class Magnoliopsida; order Brassicales; family Brassicaceae; genus Brassica; species Brassica rapa. The sequence continues at coordinate 18,164,490 of NC_024803.2, read as the reverse complement.
TTTTTGTTTGTTTTGCATATTGATCAGGATCGACCGATGGATCGACCGTTCAATATACAGATCGATCGATCCACACTTAGTGGACATCACAGTTTGTTTAAGGGATTGATTGAATCAGATCTTCTAACCAAGTTAATACGGCATGAAGATTAAACAAAGTTCTCCCAAACTGAAACAAAGTTACTAATATTCAAGCAAATATAATCTGAAAAACTGAAACAAAGTTGTCACAAACAGAAACAAAGTTACTAGAAATCAAGCAAAAGAAGTTTGGAAAAGTTTCACTAAATTGTGAAGAACACAGCAAACAAATCCACTATATTGGCATCTTGCAAGTTGCTCTATTATGACCACCAAGACCACATCTACTGCACTTACGAGACTGACCCCCCTGTGATCCTTGTGATGATCGGATTTTGTCTTCAACAGTTTCATATCTGCGTTTTCTATTTCTTCCAAGAGATCTTCTTGTCTCAGGCGGTAGCACTTCAGAATTTTCCACAACTTGTGGGACAGACCAACCATCTTCAGGAACTGAAATGGGATTTATGCTTTCTTGATAAGCTTCTCTCCAAGCTCCCGTGGTATACAAAAAATCAGTCAATGTATATGGTTCTCTACCAACAAAGAAACCAGCTTTTATTGCGTGTCTACAAGGGATTTTCGAGAGGTCGTACTTCCCACAAGAACAAGTCTGTTTGTCCAAATCAACAAAGGAGTCAATTGTATCGCCTTTAACAAGCAGCTGGCTATCGGTTACAGGGTAAACTCCGAAAGTTTTCCCCTTTCCAATTCTCCTATCAATCTTTTCCTCCACATCTATGGTCAAACGGTGGGTGTGCTTTGAAATCAACTTCTTACGCTTAAAAAACCAACGTGTCAGCATTTCTCTAATACTGTCCAACAAAGGAATTACGGGAAACTCTCTCGGCGAACGCAACGCAGAATTTATCGACTCTGCAGGATTGTTTGTCCTAATGTCATACCTGTATCCATGAAATTGACATCTAGCCCACTTTTTGACATCTGCTTCCATAAGATACGTTCCAATTGCTGGACTGATATTGCAAACATGAGCAAACGTCTTCTTGAAATCAACCACTCTATAAGCCTTTGAAGCCTTAGAAATCAACCCAGCTAATCCCTTCCCCTTGAAATATGATATCACATTATTCAACAAATGATGAATACAGATACCATGTCTCGCTAGCGGATACACTTTCTCCAGTGCCTTCGCTATTGACACTTGTCTATCCGAAATAAAAGCCAAACCATTATCATCAGCAACAACAACTTTTAATTCTCTCATAAACCATTCCCAAGACTGCTCATTCTCAGAGTCTACTATCCCAAATGCAATAGGATATAAATTTGAATTTCCATCTATAGCAGTTGCAACCAGTAGCACCCCTTTGAATTTACTCTTCAAGAATGTTCCATCGACAACAATGACACGCCTCATGACTGTGTTAAAGCCTCTGATCGATTGACCAAACGCTATAAACAGATATCGAAATCTACCATCGACGTCAGTCTTGTAAGAGGAATGTGTACCCGGATTGGCCTCTCGCAGCATGTGCAAATATTTTGGTATTTTCCCATAACTTTCCTCTGGAATACCTCTAACAGCGTTGACTGCATATTCACGGGAATCCCATGCTAAAGAATCAGAGATCTCACATCCATAATCATTGCGCATAATCTGAACAATATCTTTCGCTTTAGGCCCTTCCTTGATACCTTCATATTTATGCATTATCAGATTGCCTATCGTTTTCGCTGAAGCTGTCCTTCCGGCACTGGTTTTGTTTGAAGGTGCGCAGGAATGTACACCGACATACTTCTTAATAATAAAATATGTGGAGCCCTTCAAACACTCAGCTCGAGCACCCCAAAAGCACACCTTATCAGCGCATCTAATACACCAAACTGATTTATTGGAGTTGGTAACTGTGTAGTGAAAGTTATGCTTCATTGCACATAACTCAAACCTCGCTTTCAAAACTGTTTTGTTGAGGAAAAGATCTCCCGTCTTAACCAATTCGACCACCTGACTCTTTGCCAATTTTTCTCTGTTTTCTTTTTCAGAATTGATCTTCTCAGCATCATCATCATCTCCTTCAACCTCGTCTTGCTTCATTTTTCCTTTCTTCTTCTCGTTATGCTTGTCAGCATCATAATCATCTCCATCAACTTCACTTTGCTTCATCTTCCCTTTCTTCTTCTCGTTATGCTTAGCCCCCTTAACAATATTTGAAGCGGTCCCAATGTCACAAGGATTTCGCTTGTTCTCTTCACTAGTACTTGCATCAGTTGGCATCTTATTAAGATCAATGTCGATCTTATTTGGATTTCCTTGCTTTGCTTTATAGCTGACACACAATTGAGTTGACTGATGCTTCTTACAAAACCCTAGAAAATTTTGAACTTGCCTTGAGTTTCCAATGATCACTGGTGGACAATTTGATGAATTGATCAATCCAATAGGAAGGTAACTCAACTCCAAATCAGCATCTGTTTCTTCAAAACCAAAATCCTCTATAACAATTTTCTGTAACTCTTCCAGAGAAGACTTCAATTCCAAAGCAAGTAACCTTCCCCCTTTCTTTTTATCAACATTAAAACTCCAACCTGAAGATACAACCAATTCCCAAACACCACATGAAGCATAGACATGAATCATGGTAGAAATAATGTGAAAATTTTGTGAAAATTTTGTGAACAATCAATGGAATATAGAAGACGGCTAAGAAGGTTGCCAAGGTTTTTTTTGTCGTTTTTTTTTTGTTCTTTTTCGTTTTTTTTTTTTAAAAATCGATTTTTAAAAAAAATTTAAAAGTGAATATTCTCAAATATTTTTTTTCCATATTTTTAGGAACTGATTTCTTATCCGTAGAATACAAATAATATGTAGAAATCAATTTCTACAGTTTTTTAGAATTATAGTAATGTTTAGAATTTGATTTCTACATGTTTTAGATTTATAGTAAATCTGTAGAAGTCGGTTTCTACATGTTTTAGAATTAGATTAATGTGTAGATCTTGATTTCTAAGAATTTTAGAATGGTAGGTTAAGCGCGGAATGTGTATTCTACATATTTGTAGAATACTCCTATTTACGTAGATCACGTATTCTAAACATTGTAGATTCAATGAAAAAAGTGGATTTCGTTTTCTACTTCGTAGAATGTCATTTCTACTTTTTTTAGAACATAATCTGAAATTTATAATTATAACTTTTTTATAACTGGAAAATATACCATTAAGTTCATATAGGAATTTTAACAAATGTTACTATTTTTCCAAATTTTTTTTGTTTGTAAAACTATTTATTAAAATTATTTTCATAAATATTAAAGGGTATTATAGGAAAATATGACACAAAATATAGATTAGTCTAAAGGGACATAGTTACTATTTTTTTGCTCTAAAAAAACAGTTTTCCCATAATAATTCTATAACACTTTTTCCAAATGTGAATACGTAGCTCGTTCTCTGATGTTTTCTACCAAAACACTACTGAAATAACCGGGGTTTCTAGCTCAGGTGGTAAAGGGGTCACGGCTGTGAGTTCTGCCACCTGGGTTTGAAAACCGATCACTGTGGAATTTACATGCGGACACTCCAGCGTCCGAGATCGAAAATCATTAACGGTGAACTACATGGTGACGCCCTGGCAGCATCTTTGCTCGCTTTGATTTCTAATCTGGACCACCACGGCAGAGCCAAGACTCTCAGTTATCAAAAAAAAAAAAAAACTGCTGAAATATCCATCAAAATTTATTTGTATGTCCTGAAAGTATATTTTCCAGCGAAATATAATTATCTGTTAATGTGTTATATAATAAAAGAGTTTTTCTTTGGCTCACCTCCTAGGATAAATTTATAGATTCACCAACCAGTAATAACCAAACAGTAATATTGTTATCAACTATTCTGTTTTTTGTTCAGCGATAAAGTTTACTCTATCTAAAACAGGTGGAAAATATCACTGGATATAATAGGCCCAACCACATTTTCTTTTACTTTTTGTTTCCACCATTTTGCGCCAGAAATTTACCAATCAGAGCTATTGGAGATCGATAGGTACATAAGATGGTAGGGGTGGGCGTTCGGGTACCCGTTCGGATTCGGATCGGGTATTTCGGATTTTCGGGTATTTCGGTATAGAGGTGTAGAACCCGTTCGGGTATTTTTGTACTTCGGGTCGGGTTCGGGTATTTTTAGTTCGGATTCGGTTATTTCGAATCGGGTTCGGATATTTAGATTTTGAAAAAAAAAAATTCATTTCTCAAGTTTCTTGTATTTAATAATATAATTTTTAGTTAACTAATTTTTTTATTTTTAATAGATTGAATGGTTAATAGATTTAGACATAACATTTTAAAACTAAAAAAACATTAATTTAGTTATTTTAAAAAAAAATTTAGATGTACCTTTTTGTTAATTTTTGAAATAAAAAACTTGACATGCATTTTAAGTGAATAGCAAATTATTTTTTCCGTAATTGTATGTATATCATATGAACTTAAAGTATGTATAGTATCAATATAAGTATTTTATATAAAATGAGAGATGTAAACTAGAAATATAAGGTTAATTATACATATGTTCGGTTATCTTCGGATATCTATTCGGGTTCGGGTATTATCCGTTCGGGTTCGGGTATCCAATCTCTCCTTATTCAATACCCGTTCGGGTATTTTGCTACTTCGGTTCGGATTTCGGTTCGGGTTTTTCGGATCGGGTTCGGGTGCCACTTCGGATATCGGGTAAAGTGCCCATCCCTATAAGATGGTATGTCAAAACGTATTATGCTGAGGGCATCTCCAATCCATAACACTATTTTAGTGTCAAAATTATACTATTTTAGTGCAGTTTTAGCACTAAATGTTTTTGGCTCTCCAACGACAACACCAAATCTTACACTAAAAAGAATATTCTCTATTATTAAATTATTAAAAAGATTCTTTGTTTTTAATTTTTAGTAGAATATTTAATATTTTATGACTAACATATATTAACTTATATTAAAATTGTAACTGAAAATAATATTTCAAATATAAATATATGACAAAATTATATTAAACTATTATTATGGAAACAAACTCTTACATTAAAAAATTAAAAACACATAACAAAAGTCAAATTACATTATACTAAATTTAAGAATTCGAATATTCAGACCACAAATGTTCAATCAATGCATCTCGAAGTTCGAAATGAGCTTCCCGATCTCTGATTTTCTTATGACGAGCTAAAAATTCTTGGAATTGAACATCATCAGCACCTGTCATCTCAACTTCTGCACTTGGAACTTCAACATATTCTTCAATTGTTGCATTTATATCACGTTCATCTTCTATAATCATATTGTGCATTATGATACAACTTGTCATTATATCATGTAACACTTTCTTATTCCATAATCGCGATGGTCCGTCTACAATTGCAAATCTTGATTGCAATACTCCAAAAACCCACTCCACGTCTTTTTGGCATGATTCTTGCTTCATTGCAAATAATTTTTTTTGGGACCACGTGGATCGTGAATTGTTTGGACAAGAGTATACCATTTTGGATATATACCGTCAGGTAGGTAATAACCCATATTATAACTTTTTCCATTTATAACATAATTTGCAGGTGGAGCAGTACCTTCGGCTAGATCAGAGAAAAGATGAGATGCCTCTAGCACATTAATATCGTTATTAGATCCTAGTAGACCAAAATAATCATGCCAAATCCAAAGATCATAATCAGCTACAGCCTCTAGAATAATGGTAGGAGAACCACTATGACCAGCATATTGCCCCCCCCCCCAAGCAGTTGGGCAGTTTTTTCATTTCCAATGCATACAATCTAAACTACCCAACATACCTGGAAATCCTCGGCATTTACCAATATGAAGTAGTCGTGCAACATCATTAGCGTCAGGTGACCGAAGATAACGACCTCCAAATACCTCCACAATAGCACGCCAAAATCGTTTTAAACTTTCCAACGCGGTTGACTCTCCTATTTTGATATACTCATCGGTGGAATCCGCTGGTACACCATACGCCAACATTCGAAACACGGCAGTTACTTTTTGCAAACCGGACAACCCAAGCCTTCCAATTCCATCTCTTCGTTGGACAAAATAATTGTCATGTCTTTGTATAGCTTCATAAATACGAAGAAACAAAGTACGACTCATCCGAAATCTTCGTCGAAACATCGTCTCCGGAAACAAAGGATTCTCAGCAAAGTAATCATTGAAGAGATTACGTGAAGCATTCTCCCGATCACGGTTGATAACTATATGACCAGGAATAGATCCTCCATGGGATCCTTCGTTAAAAAGATTTTAAGTGATTAAAAAATTATTGTTTGCAGTAATTTGACAAACTACTTGCTTTTCAAGATCTTCATAATAATCATTTTCTGAAGATGAAGAAGAAGAAGAAGAAGAAATGTGAGATGAGCTACCAAAGGTAAAATTCATCATTTAGTAGAAGAAATTTTAGATGATGATCTTCTTGTCCACCCATGATAGACATTTTATAGGCACTTTGTGTCTTAGCTCCATAACAACACTATTAGAAAAAGACAAATCAATCTAAGCCATTAATTTTTTTTTTGACAAAGATCTAACCATTGCATTCATTTGTCATTTCATCTCTTATCTCAATGAATACATTAATAAATAAAAATATAAATATTATCAAAGTAATTTATGTTTTTGACAAAGATCGAGCCATTACATTGACTTGTCATTTCATCTCCTATCTCCATAAATATATTAAAAAATAAAAAACAAAATATAATCAAAACTATTTATGTTTTTGACAAAGATCTAGCCATTGCATTCACTTGTCATTTCATCTCCTATCTCCATAAATATATTAATAAATAAAAAACAAAATATGATCAAAACAATTTATGTTTTTGACAAAGATCTAGCCATTGCATTCACTTGTCATTTCATCTCCTATCTCCATAAATATATTAATAAATAAAAAACAAAATATAATCAAAACAATTTATGTTTTTGACAAAGATCTAGCCATTGCATTCACTTGTTATTCATAGCATTTTGGGTGTTCACAGCAAACTTTGCCGACAGATTTAAACCTGAAATTGCAAAATTTTGCAAATCTATGGCTATTGAATGAAAGAGAGTGTGATTGTGTTGGTCAAACAAAAGGAAAATACACACACCAAATTAGTTCAAGCCATTGATTTTTTTTTCCCAAGATCTAACCATTGTCATTCATTAGTTATTTCATCTCTCATCTCCATGTCCAAATTATTACAAAAAGACAAATTAATCTAAGCCATTGATTTTTCTCTTTACCTCTCTATATAAATGTATACTAATCTTGAATAATCTACACATCTTCAACTCATTTTCTTACAAGTAATACTTTTTCCTAAAATGACTTCAAGTCGATCTTTGTCATATTCCATTGAAGAAGATATGCACTTATGTCATGTCTATCTTGATGTTTCTCAAAATCCAATCATAGGAAAACCAATCAAAAGATCAGTTTTGGGCAAGAGTTGAAAATGAATATGAGAAGTCAAAAATTTCCAGTCATCAATCAAGACCAAGAAGATCATTACAAACTCGAATGACAACAATTTTGTCTGCTGTCTCCAAGCTAAGGGGATGTGTTAATCAAATTGAAAATAAGAATCCAAGCGGTGCTTCAGAACAAGACATTGTAAGTATATACTTTTTTTTTTGGTTTTTAAATTTTATATATTAATAAATTTATTGTATCTACTTGATTATTTAATTTTTTTTGTTAATTTTTTATCAGTTGAACCAAGCAAAGATGTTGCTCATGCAAGATGTCAAATACAGTAGAGGATTCAAATTCGACCATGTATGGCCCATCCTTAAAGGCATAGAAAAATTTGCAAATAACAACACCAATGCATCAAGAACATTCCAAGAAGAAGGTCGTAATGCTACATCATCTCCATCATTTTCAATTGATCTTGAGTCATCTCCATCTCCTGGTATGAATTCATTTGATTTAAATATGAATTCCGAAGAAACCACTTCTAGTTTATCTCCAAGACCGATGGGTATGAAAAAAGCTAAGAAAAAACTACAATCTGAGGAGCAGTTTAAACAAATGATGGAGCAAAATGATAAGCTTATTAAAGCTATTACTAAAGGCACATCTGAAAGAAATGAAATTCAGAGACAAAAGGTCAAGGTAGCAAAAATGAAAGAAGAGAATAAAATATTATTCACATATTTAAGCTCTATAACTGATCCAGCTTGTCGTATGTATATTGAAAACGAGAGAAAAAGAATTTTGAAGAAAAGAACACAAACAAACCAACCTGAAGAACATGGAGAAGGCTCTCAATACCAAAATCATGGATCTCAATATCAAGCATCTCAAGTTCAAAGAGAACAAGTTACCGGAGAAGATCAAATATCACCAAATGATTTAGAAGTTTCTACTCCTTATTCTAATTATTTTAATGGGATGAATAATAATTTCCCTAATTATTAGAAATTTATCTAGGCCTATGTTTTAAAAGTTCTTTTGTTGTATGCAATTTTTATTTTTTAGTTTTAATATTGCAATTTAAATTTCTTGTGTTTGAATTAAACTTTGTTATGTATTTTTAATCTAGTTTTTAATTTGTTTTCATATAAATTAATATTTTATATTAAATCAATGTTAAAGATAACAAAAGAAATATGGTATATTTATTTTAATTAAAATATCAGATCTAATTAAAACATAATGCTGTAACAAAAATATAGTCAAATATAATTAAACAATATTTTTTGGTCAAACAATATTAAAATAAACAGTTTTACAAAAAAAAAAAGAAGGGTTTTGCCGTTGCTACAGTGTTACACCAAATATAGTGTGACACTGTAGCAAGGAAGGGAATCACACAAAAATAGCGTTGCTTTTGTATTGTGATTGGAGAGAGAAAGGGGTGGGCGTTCGGGTACCCGTTCGGGTTCGGATCGGGTATTTCGGATTTTCGGGTATTTCGGTATAGAGGTGTAGGACCCGTTCGGGTATTTCTATACTTCGGGTCGGGTTCGGGTATTTTTAGTTCGGTTTCGGTTATTTCGGATCAGGTTCGGATATTTAGATTTTGAAAAAAAAAATTAAATTTTTCATTTCTTAAATTTCTTGTATTTAAGAATATAAATTTTACTTAACTTTTTTTTAATAGATTAAATGGTTAATAGATTTGGATATAACATTTTAAAACTAAAAATGCATTAATTTAGTTATTGTTTTAAAATTTTGGATGTAACTTTTTGTTAATTTTTGAAATAAAAAACTTGACATGCTTTTTAAGTGAGTATCAAATCTTTTTTTCCGTAATTGCATGTATATCATATGAACTTAAAGTATGTGTAGTATTAATATAAATATTTTATATAAAATAAGAGATGTAAACTAGAAATATAAGGTTAATTATACATATGTTCGGTTATCTTCGGATATCCATTCGGGTTCGGATATTATCCATTCGGGTTCGGATATCCAATCTCTCATAATTCAATATTCGTTCGGGTATTTTGCTACTTCGATTCGGATTTCGGTTCGGATTTTTCGGATCGGGTTCGGGTGCCACTTCGGATATCGGATAAAGTGTCCACGCCTAAGAGAAATCATCAAATACATCACTATTTTGGCGTTTTACAGTCCCGTTGAACTTGGCCTGAGTAATCAGTCATATTGTTTTTAGACACTTATATAGATAGAGACGTTTACTTACGAAGTGGCGTATTTGCATATCCGAAAAAAGTATATCCATGAACTACACTTGTTTTTAAAGATTAGAGTCTGAATTCGTCCTCTATATTTCGAGGTTAAAGAAAAAAAAAAGACCACATATCACGATTTGATCGATAAGTGTGTTTCAGACAAATCCATGTCGGATTAGTCCTATATAGTTTAGCAAATATGGCATGAAATCATCCTTTAATGTTTTTTAGTGGTATATTTTTCCACTATATAATTATTATTTTTTTAAACGAAGCACATAATAAAAAGAGAATCTTTCTCTTATTCTCTTTTACTTTTTTTTTTATTTTGTTTTTGAAGAAAGGCAGAATAATAAACCCTAAATAAAAGTTCGTCCTTAAAGCAGCAGCTGCCTCCTCCTTTTGGGTTTCTCCGATTCTCATTTCGCCGCCGCGACTGACTGAATCAATCAATCATGAGGGGACTCAAACGCGCCGCTGTTTCCGAATCGTTTTCCGAAACCAACCAATCGCCCGTGAGTTTTTTCCTCGATTGAATCTCGTTAAGATCCTCCAGTATTGAGTGGATTCCCCTGTTTCTGGGTTTAGGATATGAAAAATCGAAACTTTCCTTGATGATTAGTTCTATTTTCGATGATGATGAATAAAGTCGGCACCTTTTAGTCGTGGGGGGTCATTCTACTTTTACTTCTTCAAAGCAGCTGCTTACCTGCTTTGTTTTGCTTTACTTGAGAGCTAATTTTGAAAGAGAATCTGCAGTTTAAGAATGCAAAACCAGTGGAAGGGTCCTTGTTTGGTACCCAGAGTTCGTTATCGCCGGCTGCATCATTGGATAAACAGAGGGCTGAGCTAGCTAGGAAGCATGTGAGAGCTCTTAATAACCAATTTGTAAGGTGAACATTTGTGTGCTTGAGATACTCTTTACTTTCTCTACTTTTTTTGAAGCATGCTTATCTATTTTGTTTGCTTCGTTGTGAAAACAGTTGGGTGCAAATACAGCTGAAGAATCATCCTGATGAACTTTGGGAAGATGGGATGAATGACTACATCAGCCATGCTTCCAGCATTCTGGTAATATTCTGCTATGTCTTTCTGTTTCCATGTCCATTAGGATACATTGGCTTACTCTTTTAGTTACTTGCTTTTTTTCTTTGTGGTATTTACTTCTTCATGTTTCTACTCCATGCCCATCTCTCTCTTACAGGAAAAGTTCAAAGATGTTGTCAACTGGCTAAAAGAAAATAAAGGAAAGGGTGAGAATGCATCCCCTGAATCTCGTGGACCTGAGAAGAAACCTATGGCTGAAGTCAAGAATAGCGACGTCAAACCAGTTTCAAATACCAGCTTGTTTACTTCAAACAATCAACCGGGGCTCTTCTCAACCAATCAATCTTCCAGTTTTTCCACTAGTCATCAGTCTGGTTCGTTTTCAACCCAGCCTGGAGTATTCTCCAGCACTCCATTTGGTTTAGCATCCAATAGCCAAACTGGATCTTTTAGCAGTGGCCAGTTTGGTTTAGCCAAGAGCAGCCCACCTAGCCTATTTTCCAGCAGTCAAGCAGGAGGGATCTCTAATACCCAACCTTCTTTCTCATTTTCTAATAACCAAAACCCTTTTTCATCTGGAGGTATCTACTTTCCATTACCAAAATGCATTTTTTTGGACTTGTCATTACTTTGATATCAGTGACCTAACCTCTACTTTCTTTAGTTACTCCAGTGTCCATACCTGCAAAGCGAGATTCTCCAGATGATGCAGAGGCTGGTAAGTTTTTTGACCACTGCAATACTGATTTAAAACCAATATTTAAATATCTATTGTTAAAAAAACCAAAGGCGTAATGGGCGTGTAAAGATTGGATTCTTTTGACTCTGCAGAAGATGAACCACCTCAACCGAGCAGCCCATCTGTCAAAAAAACCGAAGAGAAGGGAGTTACTGTGGTTCATGAAGTTAAATGCAAACTCTATGTCAAGGTATGTGTTATCTGAAACTTGGATGTTATCTTTCCCCTTTCTCAATATACTGTTCCAAATACTTCGCTGTTGTTCATAAATGTATATAGTCAACACGAATGAAACCATTAAGGTTGTTAGAGATGGAAATGTTTTTTTTTTCCTAATTACTATTCTTACTCGAAGTCTTATTAGGTGTTATAGTGGTTGTGAAGTAGTTTCATGTCTCTCTATTTTGCTTACATTGATGTTCTAGTCTTGCTGATGGCGGTAGTAACTTGTTGTAACTTTGTGTATTATGTAGTCAAATGACCCAACAGATAAAGGTGCATGGAAAGATAAAGGAACGGGGAATCTCTGCATAAAATGCAAAGAAGGCGTCGACAAGGGGACAAAAGAATCTAAGCCTACAATTCTTGTCAGAAACGATGTATGATTCTGTTACACACAAACACTTCACATACAACTTGGTTTACAGATTCTAAACCTTTTCATTTTGCCAGGTTGGGAAACTGCTTCTGAATGCTCTACTATACACTGGAATCAAGACTAGCACACAGAAGAACGCACTTGTTGCAATATTCCATTCATCGGTAAACAAATTAAAAGCTTTTTTTTCAGTGCTTTCATGGTGGTTTTGTAGTGTCGTTGATTTTATCTACCTGCAACAGGAGGATTCCAACGAGAATGTAACACCTAGAACCTTTCTGATAAGGACAAAGACAGCAGAGGCTAGGGATAAGTTAGCAACAGCCATCCAAGAATACGCACCTTCTTCATAAAAATGCCCAAACACAGGACCTTGTTATCTCTTATTGAGCCATCCACTCTCTTTTTTTGTCTCCATTGTTCTGTAATATTAGGAAGGCTCTTGAAAGGCTTAATTAAAGTCATACTCATTGTTGTATGATTGAGAGAGAGGAGTGCCAAACTTATTCTGTAGCGTAATAGAGATTGTCTTTGTAACTTAAAAACTCAAAAACAATAAATCATATTCCTTTATATATATTGGCCAACTGATTTTACTATGCAACGCAAACAAGAAGCAGAGCGACTACTACATACATTACAATACTAAATTTATACAAAATGGTAGGGAAACAATAGTCAAGGATCAGTGGAATATTGATCCAGACCAGTGGAGTATTGATCCATACCTAACACTCTCCGTTTTGATTCTGTGATCTATAAATAACGAAATGATCCACAACTTTCACGGCAGCAACAGGGTCTTGTTGCGCTGATGATGCACACCATTTGCTTGGAAACTTTCTCTTATGGCTCATCACCCCACTCTGTTTCGGCTCTGCATCCCAATCTTTGTCCAGCGTCCAGTCTTTTGGCACCTACACTCATATCATATATACAATCAAAGTTCCATAAAGATTCATTTAACTACTGCTCAATCAACAACAAGCAATGACAAGATCCATAAAGATTGGTTCATGATAAACATTTTAGTATCAGCACTACCAGTTTTGTAGCAACTGTAGAGTATTCTTTTCTTACCTTATCAACGGCTAGAGTGAACACTTCAATGTCTTTATTCTTTTTGATGTGGAAACGAGTGAAAGATTTGTAATTAGCAATGCGGAGTGAAGAGAAAGCTTCATCGAAGTGAATGTGGAGCCAGTTGATGCAGATATACAAGTAGCTTCCAAACACCAAAGACACCACAGGTGTTGAAAAGACCCAGAAGTAAAGGAAGACAGAAGCATAATAAATAACAGCTCCGCTTCGAGAGAGAGATTCCATTCCTTCTTTACAAATGTTGTTCCGGGTAACCGCCATCACCTGATGTGAACCCACTCAGGTCAGTCGTTTTATCGAAATAGACACAAAAACACGGCACAGTAATTACCTCAGGAACATCAAATGCTGACATAAGATACTTGATGCATGCGGGATAAAGGCCAAACGTCCATTGTTCGATACGGACTCGAAGGCCAGTAGGGTCCGGGAAATGCTCGCTTTCTACTGATTTGTACCACTGATACAATGTATGATACCCTGTGGGAACAAAAGTGTCAAAAAATAAATCAACGGCTGAATCACAGACAAATTCACTGAGTCACTTATTATCCATTGGCCTCGTTTGACATTGTAATTATATGGAAACTGACCAGAATTCGCAAGGAGGTTGTGCTGAACACAGATTTCTATGCCTAGTTCCAACATCAACATGAGAATCAGAGCTGCCATCAGGTGAGCAGCAACATGAAGAACTCCAATCATCACCCTTCGCTTCCGAGATAATTTTGAAGGGACGAATATGATTGCAGAGATCAGCAAAACCAGTACACCCGTAAAAGACACGTAAGACTGTTCCATCACATACACAAAGGCGCTCCAAACTGTGCCTAAGAAACTCTCCAGGTGACCAGAAAACGAATCACCTCGTAAGATGTGGGCTAGCTTACACTGTAACCAAAAGATAAACGAGAAGGAATGAGAATAACAATTATCTATGCAATAACAAACATCTATACCATATAAAACACCAGCTCAGCTTCCCTATCTATGATATTGTGCACTGTATAAATAGGACAATCAAAGCTTAAAACGCACCTGAGGGAACAATGAAAAGACCAAGATGAAGTATATAATGCCACCAATGATATCAAACTGCCAGTTCTTTTTCCTGAACTTCAAAATATTTCCCAAAGCTATCTGCAAGTAGCAGAAACCACCATATAACATTGGAACGCATAGACAGGAAGGTAAGTTAGCGATAAGAGACTGGAGAAAGAAACTTTTACCTTGCTTGAATCATGAAAAGAAGGGTAGGCAGCCTTGCTGACATACGAAGACCCATAGAACTTGGAAAATTTGCTGAAAACATGGGTGGGATGCAGAAAAGCTCCTCCACAGCCATTTACAAGAAGATGTTGGACGTGGGCAGGTCCATCTGACTGAGCACATGAATGTCGCATATAGTGATGCAAGTCCCCTGCCATTCTAAGTTTACACCTGTGTTTCAAAACGTCGCAGATCAGATGCCTCACGTTCTTCCCTGTATCGCTGCTCCAATACCAATCAAGAAGCCAGCTGGGTTCATGCGTTATAATGATCACTGCATCATCCTCCTTAACCTGAATGAGAAAATATTTATTCTACTTAAGAAACATAATGAAAATTGTGTAATATGAAAACACTACGCCACTAGAATATAAGCATAAACCACTTTTAAAGATTACTTTAGAAACTAAAGAGTAGAACTAGAGTAGGAACGAAAATAATAACATAGTGTCAACAAATCTATAAAGCGTAGGGTTACCTTCTCCTTGGCCAATTCAGAGAAAAATTTAAACTGGTCGACATCAATATCACCATGAAGAGCAAGATCCAAACCAAACACCCACCATCCCTCAGGTAGCTGCAGGGCAAAATAGCTTTTCTTCTGGGGCATAAACCAGCCACCTAACCAACTCTTATGGCAGATATACCTCATGAACGTATTGAGTCCGTCAAACCAGTCTGTGATACAATAAACAACAACTCTATGGTCAGAGGCAGTGGCAGAAGAAACAAAAGTATGTGAAACAACTTATTTCAAAGGTAAAATGATGGTGAGACCTAGAACTCACCGTGGTTTCCAGGGATGAGAAAACATTGAGGACCATCATAATCCTTTAGTTCTTTCACTCCCTCAGGTAATTCAGGTTTGTCAACAGCAATAGAGTCATTTTTATACCAATGGGGAGGCTGGAGCGCATACTCAAAAGGACAAAAGAGACGCTTCTCATATGTAAACGCTGATGGGTTGGGGTATCTGGGGCATATCATTGAAAGACATCCACGGTTACAATCGGAACTGACAAAAGCTAGAGAATATGTAAAGACTACAGACAATATGTAAATCACTTACGCAAGATCTCCTCCAATAAGCAGTACATCACCCCGAGGTAAAGGTCGATATTCATCATCCACTACAACTTCGAGGTTAGGCTGAGCAAGAAGTTTGGCAACAGCATATGATGAATTCCCACCATCACCAGTATCCGCCATGAAATCAAACCAAAAGTCTTCCTTGTTAGCAAGGTGGTCATATAAAAGTTCTTCCCTCTTGGTTTCATCACAAGATTTGGTCATTGCAGCCTAAAGATTTTTCAAAAAGGAAATAAGAAAAAACATAAAATGCAATTACCATATGTCTGGCTGCAGAAAGATGATCATATCATAAACGAACAAAAACTATACCTGCAGCATCCGCATGTCAAAGCGGCCAACAAATACCGTCACTGATACGAGGAGGTCAAACACTGTTTTAAACAAATCAGCCGATGTTCTGAAATATATAACTAGAGAAGTCAGCACCTGGTCAATTGTCTTGCTTTCACCGTTTAAATAACAACAATGGTAAGCAGAAAAGGGAAATGCTCGTTTGGCATTGACTTACCCTGAATACCAAGGAACCATATCTAAGAAATTTGGTTTCATTTGTTCCTTCTTCAACTTCTCACATTTCTCGACTGAAAGAGGGTGTGTCAGAGCCCACCTGAAACAGCGTGACAAAAGTTTTAGATTAAACATGCCAATTGAATGAAAGACCAAATCTGTTCATATAGAGAGCTGCAACTTACCCTGTTGATCTCTCCACTACATAATTGGCAATGTAAAGACCAATAAATGTGGCCCACAACGAGTATATGGGAGAAATTTCGCTAGATGAATCAGGACAAGATCCATTACACGCAATCTGAAAGTATCAAGATAGGAACAAGACAAAAAAATCAAAGGGTGGACAAATAAAACATAATCACAGGTCACTGAAGAGTTTCAAAAAGAGATACCTCTCCGTAAATGAACCATTTGGACAACAGTGGATAATCACTAGCGGATCCAACTGGCGCAAACCATGACGAGCACACTTGGTCTTTCAGCTCATTCATACGAATGAATTGTGCAATCCAGGTATTGTTCCGATGTTCTCTTTTCCAGAAGGAAAACAAGCTAGAATGATGCTGTCTTCCAGGAGTTTTGTCCCTAAGAATAGCTCGGTTACCACAATGGCTGTAAAAGATACAGCAAGCCATGCTAAGAACCTGCACAGATGAAAGAAATGAAGATAGCAAACTTTTATGTATTTTAAGCTAGCCAAATAAGTGGGCTTAATGCGTAAGACTCCCCCATGGTGGACTACTTACGGTGCAGTTTTGAAGAATGGTTAAGATCTCTGGGCGTCTACCAGCCACGCGAGAAACAAGACCAACATACCAGAGGGCAAGAAAAATGATGTGGAAGACAACAAGGAAGACTATTGATGATATATAAATCGTCAAAAATAAGGACAAATTCATCCTCAAATCCAAGCCCATTGACTGAAAATTAGGAAGGTGATACAAAGCTGCAACTAAAATCCAGGCAATGTACCTAAAAGAAAAAAAGAATGAAGAACTTTATAAAGACTGATATGAATGAAAAGAAGAGATGCTGACCATCGACTGAAGTTTGAATAGTTTGGTCTGATAGTCTTGCCAATAAAAGGAGAAGAAAAGAAGTAGAAGAATCCGAGCAAGCAGGCATACATTAACCACCACTTGACTGAAAACTTTTCAATGAGGGTGTGCATGTTATCCGAGGAAATAAAGAATAAACAACCGAGAAAGACAGCAATGATAGCATGACGTGAATGCTCATGGGGGTAAGGGTAAGTGTGGGTTAGAATCGTCCTGACCCTCTCCATTTTGAGGGTGTTCAACAAACGAGCAGAATGCTTCTCAGACCCCATAGCATATGGTTCCTTTGGGCTTCCGGTATCTAGTTCAGCGTACAAAACCTTGAGAGCCTAATGAAACAAAAAGAAAATAGTTCACTGATACTAGAAGCACATCTGTAAATCCACCCATCAAACAGAAGCAAACTAAGCTAACATCATCATAAAGCAATAAAAAAATAAATGTTAAGCCAGAGATGTAATCAACCTGAAGCTGTTTAATTTCCTCAGTTTATCGTATTAATAGTATGAAGCAAACTCACATATATGATAAGTAAGTAAGCCAAAGAACAAACTTACTAGAATAAGCAACCTGTGACTCTTATGGCCAAAATGGCAAAAACATAAATAAATAAATAAAAACATTAACAAACATCATTAGATTAGATGATCTTTAAATTCAATAGATAAACAGAAGAAACATTTGCAATAGATTTGCTACAATCCATTCACCAAAGTCTGTAAAGCTAGAATGGAGAGAAACCAACCATACCTACGAATCAAAAGGTGAATCTGGGTGTCGTTTCGTTTCGTTTCGTTTCGGGAGAAGAATCAAATAAGCGAATGATCCGATTAGATTAGATTAGATTCAGGTCAAAATCAAATGCGGTGGTGGTGGTGCTTCTTAGAGCTGCTGCTTACCCCAAATAACCCCTAATTAAAAGAAAGGAATGATCTGTGATGATGAGTCAAACGTAGAACGAATCACGTGGCTTTTATACTCTGCAGAATTTGTTTTCCCTTTCTTTTTCTTTTTCTCAGAAGAGAGAGAGAGAGAGAGAAGAGGCGGTTATCCAATGATCGCCACTTTCGTCTCAGCTTTTTTCACTTTAATAAATAAAATAAATCATACAAAAAGGATTTTGGAGAGGGAATCAACGAATCATTCCATTTCCTGCTACCTTATTTTCCCTTCGCATTCTCCGAATCTTTTCTCTGAAATTTTCTTAGTCTTAACCGCCTTTAGATTTCCATATAACTCTCGTGTTTTTGTTTCTTTCTAATTTTGTGGCTAATATTGTTCAACATTGTATAAATCTTCCCTTTAAATTTTGTTTTAGAGAATCTTTTAGTCATTTCTAGACGACCGTGGCCATCTACTGCTTTCAAATTTGTTAACCGGATACAATGTCGAATTATATAGAAATTTTTCACTTTAATAAATAGATAAAGATTTTGATTCTTTTTGCTAACCATGTACAAATATTGCTTTGAAATTTTTGATCACTTCAATAACCCCTAGTCGAAGTAATGTAGATCTTCAAAGCAATTTCTCTAACAGTTTGTTATTTAAATATTAGAAGGTTGCACAAACAAGTAATTCTTCAAAGAAATTTCTCTAATATTTTGTTATTTGAAATTTGAAAAGGGGTTATTGAATCTTTATGGTTAACAAACTTAATAATGTATACATAAAAATGTCAAAATAGGTTAAATTTTATACAAAAGTGTGTAAGTAATTAAAGGAAGGTGAATACTCCCTCAGTTTTATATTAGTTGTCGTTTTGGAGTTAAAATTTTCTTTCATATTTTAAGTGTCGTTTTATGTTTTCAATGCAAAAATTCATTAACAATATTATCCATTTTATTTTTTTTATTGGTTGAAATATGGTTTTTATTTTGGAAATATGCAAAATTAAATGTTTTCTTAATCTGTGTGCATAAACCTAAAACGACAACTAAAGTGAAACGGAAGGGGTATAATTTAAGGAAAGCTAAAAACATAAGCGAATTAAATAAGGAAATTTATCTATTGTGTTTTTTTTATTGGAATTTGAAAAAGGATATGTTGAATATTTATGGTTAGCTAACTTATTTATGTATAAATAATAATGTTAAAATAGGTCAAAATTTATAGGGAAATTGCCACAAATAGCACATTCATATTACCACTTTTCATGTTTATACTAATCACTTTTACTCTCATTTTTAATGAAGAGTAAAAGACAATTATACATTTAGGGTTAACTAATCTAGACTTAGGTTTAGAGTTGAGGGGTGGAGTAGGTTTTTGGAATGTAAAATTTAGGATTCTAATAAATATATAAATAAATGCTTAAAAATATATAAAAAATTTAAAAAAAATTGTTTCAAACATAATTTTCGTTTTTCAAAAAGAAATTTGGAAAAAAAAAATAAAAAAAATCTCGAAAATAAAAAATTTCTAAAAAAGAAATTTATAAAGAAGTTCTAATTTGAAAAAGTATAATTCGAAAACATAAAAAAAATTTTCTTTTTCTTTATTTTTTTAATTTTTAATTTTTTTAATTTTTTTAATTTTTTAAATTTTTTAAATTTTTTAAATTTTTTTAATTTTTTAAATTTTTTAAATTTTTTTAATTTTTTAATTTTTTTATTTAAATAATGATTTATTATATATATAATAACAAGGACATAAGAGTCTTTTGTCACTTAATGAAGAAAATATTTTTGAAAATGTCTCTTTACTGGTGGTAAAAATGAAAAGTGATACAATGAAAGTGGTAAAAATGTAATTTTTCCATTTATACAAAAGTGTGTAAGTAACTAAGATCATCTCCAACCCATCTCTATAATATAGATATCTAAAATAGAGAAAAAAATAGAGCTAGTGTTTTTGCTCCAATGTGTTCCTTTATAATAGAAGAATTCTATATTTGCCTCTTAAAGAGAGAAAAAAATAGCATTCCTCTATTTATAGAGGCTAATATAGAATTCTTCTATTATAAAGGAACACATTGAAGCAAAAACACTAGCTCTATTTTTTTTTCTATTTTAGAGATCTCTATTATAGAGATGAGTTGGAAATGCTCTAAAATAGATGGGTTGAAGATGCTCTAAGGGAAGTATACAATCTAAAATTTGAAGTGAAACACATTAAAATGATTTACTGTTATTAACATTGTTATTTTAGAATTATTTGAAAACCTAATGATTTGAAGATACTTTGGTGGAACCTTTTAGTAAAAAATATAAAATTCTAAATCTCAGGAATAAAATGTTCTATTTATAATCATAGTAGCAAATTTCCTAAATCACTTAATCATCTAATAAGTCATTAAAAATCAAATTCATCCAAATGATCTAAAAGACTCAAACTGAATACGCAATCCTAAATTAATTTAGCGTTTAATGTGACGGTGTGAATTTTTTTTTGTCAACATGTGACGGTGTGAATAAACGCAAAAATTTGACGAACTCAAAATCAATAAATGCAAAAAATTGACGAACTCAAAGCCACATGTATGGTCTTTGAAGCTCACCCCAACCACATACATGTTTTCTCTTCTATCCTTTTGGATGTTCTGTTATTCTCATTTTGTATTGTCTTTTCATTACCTTTGTTCACTTCACAAGAGACCTTTGTTTCTTTTCATTCATTTTATTTTATTTTGTTTTATTTTGAAGCCACCAACCAATATGTATATTCAAAATCACCTTATTTCAAAACGATGCTAGCATTTTGAGTTACAACAATGTTTAACAGTTGAATCCATGTTCTTCTGAAGAAGTGAACAAAGGTCTTACGACGTTTAAAGTCATATATGAAGCCAGGCTTGCAAATTAACTAACAAACAAAATCAAACCAAAATCAAACCAAAACCGAACCGATGTTTACAAATATTCAAACATCTATAACACATGATGTTTGCAGAACCGAAAAATAAATAGTAACGCTATAACATCTCACATAGTTTGTATCGTTTTGTCACTGTGTTACTTCTACAAATAAACTACTGACATGATTCACATGACATCTACTGATCTGTACATAAATTGTTAGCACTTGTGTATGGGAAAAATCAAAACATGAATCTCTATCTTGTTACACTTTTTTCAGGCTTTGTAAAACTTAATAATACTGTACTCAACAAAATCTTTTTTTTTTCCCAGTCCCAAAGAGGACATTAATAAAAAATACCAAAACATGAATCTCTAATCTATATCCAAATATCTACCTCAATTTTATAAAAACACAGAGCTCACCAGAGCCACTATTTATTATATTTTCCTCATTGTTTTTTTTTTCTTTCTCCAGTAAATCATATTTGGATTCTTGGTGAAAATAGGGTTAAAGAGAAAGTCCCGAAGTTTCAGCGTTACGTAGGATTTTCAGCAACATATAAAATCTGGAATATTTGTTCTCTCTCTTTGTTCCTGTCTCTATCATCTGAGCTTTTCATATTCAAATTTTGAGGTACATTTATTCAAAACAAAAACTTTTGAGGTACATTACTGTCTCTGTTTATCTTTCTTTCTCTCCTATAAAGAAAAGAGAGAGGAGGAGTTTAAATGTTTTTCTTCAATATTATGATTTTTGGAATTAGAAATTGTTAAATTTATACTAATTCCTGAATTTAGACATGGTATACAAAACAGCGAGAGAAAACCAGGCGTTTCGCCTTCTTTAATTTGCATTTTTTTGTGAGATTATTTTTAACTTATGTTAAAAAGAAATTTCAAGCTGGGGCATTCAATTTTGTTATATACTATTTTGAAATATGTGTCATCATCACGTGTATCGGATGTTGGATATTTGGAGTTATATCATAGCCGTTTTGCAAAAGTTCAATTTCTGTTAGCTGTATATATATATATATATATATTCACTAAAAATTCTAATTTGATAGTTAAGAACTTATAATTCAATAATCTCTCTCTGTGTTTCTTGATTCATCAAAACGGTACGGAGAAGAACGAGAAGGGTGACAAGAGGTAGTACATACATCTTCTTAAATCTTAAACTGTTTAGTTGTTAGCTTAGTGGAAGAAATTTAAGAAGATCAACTTAAAATAACTTTTATTGAAAATTTAGCTAGCATCTGCATAATTCGGTGATACACAATTTGTAAGCAAAGATGCTTTGTAGATACTTGTACAACAAGTCAATTCTAATGTAATTAATCTTAATTTTGTTGTAGAAAATGGTCGCATTCGGGAAGAAGCTCAAGGAAAGAAGCATTGAAGAATGGCAAGAGTATGTTTCTATATTCAAGATCTGGTTGGTATAATGTTTAAAGCAATGTGATTCATGTACTTCCTTTTTTGTTCTATTTCTATATAGATATTACATCAATTACAAATTGATGAAGAAGAAAGTGAAGCAATATGGTCGACAAATCGAAGTAGGAAGTCTAGATCGTCGCCATGTTCTTAAAGATTTCTCAAGGATGTTGGATCATCAGGTTTTTCTCTTTTTTCTTCACAAATTTTCACTTGTTTAATCATATGCATCAAACTTTATAATAAAAAAAACATGTTTCCAAAATGCATGCAGATAGAGAAAATCTCTCTTTTCATGCTGGAGCAACAAGGTTTGCTTTCAAGTAGGTTGCAGAAGCTAAGGGAATGTCATGATGCACTCCAAGATGAGCCTGACATATCTCAGATATCTAATCTAAGAGAAGCTTATAGATCTGTGGGACAAGATCTTCTCCAGCTTCTGGTTTTCATCGATACGAATGCGATTGGTATCCGTAAGATACTGAAGAAATTTGATAAAAGATTTGGCTATAGATTCACAAACTATTATGTCAAGACTCGTGCTGATCATCCTTACTCTCAACTCCAGCAAGTGTTCAAACATGTGGTAAGGTCTTACAATCTCACGCAGCTTAATCTTTCACTATAATAGAAGCTTATATAAGCTTTTGACTATATTGAATGCTTTATAGGGTCTTGGAGCTGTTGTTGGAGCCATATCTCGAAACCTTCACGAGCTTCAAAACAATCAAGGAAGCTTCTTATCAATTTATGATCAGCCTGTTGTTCCTCTTCAGGTTCTTTTTGTGCGATATATGTATACATACCGAGTTTTTCTAAAATGGTTATGTTTCATCGATATTTTGTGTTTCTTTCTTGTAGGATCCTGTGGTGGATTCAATCAAGAATGCAGTGGACAGGCTAACACGTTCAACAAACTTCCTTAATTTCATGGCTCAACATGCTCTAATCATGCAAGACGAAGATTTGCTGATTCATGAAGATCAAGCGGATCAAGAAGAAGGGAGATATCACTTCATGTCGCTCTTGTTAAACTTGGCAAACACGTTTCTCTATATGGTCAATACATATATCATTGTTCCTACAGCAGATGATTACTCCATGAGCCTTGGAGCTGCCGCAACGGTTTGTGGAGTTGTGATTGGTGCAATGGCTGTGGCTCAGCTCTTCTCTTCGGTTTACTTCAGCGCCTGGTCCAACAAATCATACTTCAAACCACTTATTTTCAGCAGTATTGTTCTTTTTGTTGGGAACCTAGTTTACGCTTTGGCTTATGACTTCAATTCATTAGCTCTTCTATTGATTGGCCGGCTATTCTGTGGGTAAGTCCCCCTTTAGCTTTGTGTTATATATACATTAGGTTTCATGAGACCTTACTTGTTTTTTTTTTTTAAAACGCTGGATAATTATGTTATTACGAGACTGTACTTGATTGTTATGTATATTCATTTGTAGATTTGGTTCAGCAAGAGCAGTGAACCGGAGATACATAAGCGATTGTGTGCCTTTGAAGATCCGGATGCAGGCTTCAGCCGGTTTTGTTAGTGCAAGTGCTTTAGGAATGGCTTGTGGTCCTGCTCTTGCCGGTTTACTGCAAACCAATTTCAAGATCTACAATCTTACCTTTAACCAGGATACACTACCCGGTTGGGTTATGGCTGTTGCTTGGCTTATGTACTTGGTCTGGTTAGCTATTTCTTTCGTGGAACCAGCACGTGACCCTGAAGAGGTTCATACTTCACAAGAATCTAACTCCGGTATGGAACTAAAGAGAATTAGGTTTGTTATATTTTGCATATTCTTATCTAATTTTAAGAATCTTTAATGTTCGATGAAGCTGATCAAGATGGAAACATGGAGAAGGGGATTACAAAACAGCTATTACTTGCACAAGAAGAAACAGAACATGATGATGAAGATGACTGCGATGGAAGTGAAGAGTCTGCTGAAGATTCACGTAAACCTGCTAACTCCTTTGTAGCTGCATACAAACTACTCACTCCTTCAGTGAAGGTAAAGAAACATCAATAACTTTTCAAGATTGTCATATTTTTTTCACAAGAGTGGTGAAACATGACAATTTTCTTCTTTTTTTTTTTAATTTCCTTTAGGTTCAATTGTTAATATACTTCATGCTCAAGTATGCAATGGAGATTCTTTTATCAGAATCAAGTGTGGTTACCACATACTACTTTGGTTGGTCCATGAGTTCGGTTTCAATCTTCTTGTTCTGTCTTGGTCTAACTGTTTTACCGGTTAACCTCGTTGTTGGAAGCTATATCAGCAACATGTTTGAAGATCGGTAAAAATACATGCATACGTTATTTTCTTGTTTTTTCGGTTTATTTGAAAATGTGAATTTTCTTATCACAGGCAAATTCTGTTGGCGTCAGAGATTATGGTCTGTGTTGGAATACTTCTCAGCTTCCATGTAGTAGTCCCTTACACCGTGCCTCAATACGTTATCTCTGGATTCATCATGTTTGTTTCTGCTGAAGTTCTTGAAGGTAAAAGATTGATTCAAGATCTCAATATTTTCACTGAATCTGTCAGCTTTCTTGAAGTATTTTTTTTGTCGGTAGGTGTGAACTTATCGTTACTATCGAGAGTGATGTCATCGAGGCTATCACGTGGGACGTACAATGGAGGGTTACTGTCAACTGAGGCGGGCACCATCGCTCGTGTGATTGCTGATGCGACTATCACCGTTGCTGGGTTCTTGGGGCAGAGTATGCTTTTGAATGTTACTCTGCTTCCTTCTCTTATTATATGTGTTGGGTCTATTGTAGCTACTTGTTTTACTTTCAACTCCCTGTATTAGTGTTTCTTTCACAACTTTTTCTGCATAGAACTCCAGATTTCAGAGCTTTGTACCAGCATTGCAAGCACGGTTTGTAGTATTGTGGTTATGGACATGCTTATCTTTGTGTACTTTAGTGTTTGGTCATATAGATTGTACTTCAGACCGTTTCATATTTACTTATCTAGTAACATTTCTTTGTCTACTATTTGTTTGTGACTTCAATTCTATACTGCTTCTTTTGACTATTCTGCTTTTATGTGGGTAAGTCCTTTTAGACTTGTGATGTGATATGGCTGTTAGTAGGCCTGCGGTTATTAACCCAGCCGCACCTGCCGAGAACTAAGAGGTTCAGTTCCATTCGGCAATTTTAAAAAAAAAATCGGTAGACGGGTTAGGAGGTTTTCTAAAAAAAAACAATTAACCAAACTATACCAAAATTCTGAACTAAAATAACCAAACTTGTCCGATTTTTTTTGAATTTTTAACCAATAAAACTATAATTTAACCGAATTTGAAAACTTTAGTTAACTTTGGTAGAAACTTTTGAAACCTAACTATCCAAAAACCAAGCTGAACTTTTTTTGTTCAATTTTGCAAGATTTTGACCGAACAGAAGTTACAGAGCTAACCAAGTTCTGAACTACCCGAACTAACCGAACCGTGTGCCAAGTTTTTACATTTGTGAAATTATCTAAACTCTATTTTAGCTTTAAATATTTAAGTGCATTTAGGTGGTGTGTTATAAAAACGTTCTAGAGCAAATCAATAGTAAATAAATAAGAAACAGAGCATACAAACTTTGTCCCTAGATCAAAGTAAAAACAAACTTTATAAAAAAAACGTTTTAAATATAGGAAGTAACATAAAAGTGATGAGTAGAGACCATCTTCTAGAGTAGTTTAAGCTTCTTTGCCTTTCAGTGTCCATTGGCTATGGATCCATCGTCTCCTTTCTTGCCATAGAATCTCCGGTACAGTGAATCAACCTCTTTCAGATAATAAGTCCCCGGAGCCAAAAGGTCTATGATACCTTCTTTGCTCGTCACAAACTCCTTTGCTCCGTACCTATGTTCCATCAGCTTCATTGTCTCCACAAACTTCTCAGGTGCATACTGCAAACAACACAAAGCCAAGATGAGAACAATGATATTAAGTAGAAACATGGTTTCACTTAGGGATGTTCAACCTCATGTCTAGCCTTCAGTTTACCGCCGATGTCCATCACTGATGCAATGTTTGAGAGGCTGAAAGGAGACTGGTTTTCGCAGAGACGCAACGAAAACATTGTTGCGGTTGAACCACTTCCATATGAGAACATAACCACCCTCTTCTCTGCCTATAGAAAAACACAAATGAAACCAAAATGTAAATAATGTATACAAGAAAGTGAGAAGAAAAAGTTTGTTTGTTATTTTTATAGTTTACCAAATCGCTGTGTTTGTTGTGGATGAGAGAAGCAAAAGCTGCGTAGAGAGAAGCAGTGTACATGTTACCGACTTCTTTTGGTACTAAAGTCGTTGGTTGCACTTTAGCATCATAAAACGTTTTTGCAACTTGTTGTGACACCTGCAAAAGACAACAAAGCTATAATAACTCTGGTTTTGCTTTTTCCAAGTATCAAAAAAAAAAAAAAAGATGAAAAACCTTTTCAAGATCACGGCTTTGGTAACTCTCGTCGAGTGACAAAGACGAATAAGGAGTGAACTTCTCTTTGGCAGCCTCATCAATGGAGCTGAAATAGAGGAAACAGATATGTTTAACTCAATTAATATAAACAAGTTTAGGAAACTTTCAATCCAGAGCAAGAACCTTGCGTTTCTCAAGAAGTCGTTGTACAAGAGACGAGCAAAGCTTTTCTGTACAAGCTGCAACAGCAAAGAAGAGATGACTGGTCAGAGACGGTTCAGGCAAAGAACAAAACTGTTGTTGTTGGGAGGGTTAAGAGATTACTTTGTTGTATGGAGAATGGAATACAAAGTAGTCTGCATCATTGATGGAGAACTCTTTCCCCTCCAGTTTCTCAAACCTAGTAAGTGTAATGAGCCAACACAGAAAATCAGAAGAGGTAGAAAGAAAGGTACAGAGATTTCAATTCATAAGCACAATGTACTTACTTGTTGCACATATGTTTATAGCAGGAGTCAAGTGCCATAAGGTAGCAAGTCTGTGAAAGCTTACCATCAACAACCTACAAGAACACGAGAAAACGATTAACCAAACAAGTAGGACCGGTCTTGGGCAAAGCCGAATGAAACATTGACCTCTGGCCCCCAATTTTTTTTGGAAAAAGTTACATAGACATAGACCCCCAAATTTGTAAGAAAAAAAAAACTATTTTACTATTGAAATATTTAGTAAATCGCCTACAACCCCCTCCAAAATCTGAGGGCCGGCCACGGCCACGCAAACAAGAATTTGAACCACTTGAGGTTATGCACTGAAGATTTACCGGGTACTCGCTAGCAAGATTTGGCTTGTAAAAGTCATAGACATGAGCCATGTGGCTTCCTCTCAGTTTGCTTTCGAAAACAATAGGAGCATTAGGTCCTATCAACATAGCAATGGCTGCTGCTCCTCCTGTGGGCCTTGCAGGTCCTTCTGCATAAACCTGAAGTCATCCAAAAAAATGTATAAAGCTTTGTGCAAAAGACTCTTAGCCATGAAAGATTACATTTTCTAAGTGTCAGATGTTATACCGCACTGTCAGTGCAGATGACAAGTCCATAGCGACCATCCCAGGAGTTACTCTCAACCCAATTGACACAGTTTAGCAAAGCAGCAGTTCCACCATAACAAGCATTGGTCGAGTCAACACCTTCCACATCAGTGTTTCCACATTTCTGATCATTCACAAATACAAAACAAAACAAATTTTTAATTGTCTTTTTACACAAAGAAGCTTGAGTAAAGGATAATACCTCAAAGAGTTGCATCAAGAAGGTTTTGATGGACTTGCTTTTGTCAATGACAGTCTCACTTCCTACTTCAAGACGCCCAATTTGCGTGGGGTCAATTTTATACTTGTCTAGAAGAGATGTCACCGCATTAAAACTAAGAAACAAGAACACAGATCAACATATAGAATTGCATGAGAATATACTTAATGCAAACAAAACAAAAAAATAATTAATAATGACCTCATTGAGATGACATCTTCAAGCTCAGTGCAGAAAGCTAAACAATCTTGGCCAAGTCCAATGGTGTATTTGCCTTTGCTAGCTCCATCATGAGCTTCCAAAGCTTCCTAATGTAACAACAAAACATTGATCTAATTCATCAATCATAAACACCATAGTTTCAGACATGAACTCAAGAATTGCAAAAAAAGAGAGAGATTGAACAGAACCAGAGTTGTAAAAATCGATTTTAAGAGTTTTTCAACTGAGACTTAATTAGAAAATCTCAGGATCAAAGGGTAACTTCAATCAACTAAACACTTTTTTAATAAAATCAATCTCAAGTATCATCACCAAATCTCAGACCAAGAAGAAGAGATCTCAAGTCTGAGACTTTTTAATCATAATTCTCCTATTTTAATTAAAAAAAAAAGAAAAATAATTTTTTTTAAAAACTTCATCTAAATACCAAACTCAGCCACATTACAAAACCCAGAGACAAAGAACAAACTCGGTCTAAATCTTCAACTCTATCCGAGACGCTAAAAACAGATTTTCAGACAGAAACAGAGTATCAATGCAATAGCTCTTGTCCATTAAAAAAAGCTTGGAGGGGAATATACCTGTTGAACACATGTGGGAGGAAAATAGATGTCCATAGCCAATATCCCGACGTTCTTCGCCATTGTTGAATGGAAACGAAAGGACTTCTTCTTCTTCTTCTTCTAAAGGTTCGATCTTAGCAGAAGAGAGAAAGAGAGAGAGAGAGAGAGAGAGAGAGATTTGAAGCTCTATAAAAGAAATATATGAATCGGTTGAAAACAGAAACGAAACTCAATTTGTTTTTAATAACAAATCCAGGAGATATATTAGGTGGATTTTTCTCTTTTTATTTTCCTAAAATATTTAATACTTAGTTGTATGTTTTGTTTCGGTCAAACACAATACTCTTGTACACTTGTGTTTTAAAGTCTTTTTTTTTTGTGTGTTCAAAAATTAAAATTCTGGATAATTAATTACTAATATGTCCTTATATATTAATTGATTCAAAACAATTTTTCCTCCGACAATTACACTTCATAAATAATAGCATAGATATCTGAAATATACAATAAAGATTTATCTATAAATATAAAAAAAAAAGATTTATGTGTCGAAAAATAAATGGAAAATAAGATAAAAGTGTGTTTGTATGTGTGCCTGAGAGATGGAGGTTGGGGGCAGGAGGTGTTTCCTCCGGAATCTGGACAACGCAGACCTCGTGACTTAGCTCCCTCCCTCCCTCCCTCGTGCTTCTCTTTTTTATTTCATTATTTATCCCTTTCCATTTTCTTTAATTTATAGTTATAGCAATGCCAAAGTTACACCAGTGCGGATACTTATTTCCATTTTTATATACATTAATATTATTTAAATGTTTACTTTATATTTTAAAATATTTATAAACATAATAATTAAATATATTACATACTGTAAAAAATATTGATTCGTGCGTTATACTAAATTTTCGACAAATATTGACCCATTAATATGATTGAATAATTTTTTTTTAACACAATATTTTTTCCAATAAATAATATTTTAAATATTTTGATTAAATATAAGTTGTATGGCGAGATTTAGATACATTAAAAATTAATATTGTTTTTTTGTCATCATTAAAAAAAATAGTAGCTGATATTGATATTGTTAGTAACATTAAATATTATTTTACAAGTAATTCAATGATAAATATTATTGTTGAAAATAATTAATAGTAACTGAAAAGTTTAAAAATATATTTTAGAAATATTTGATATATATATTAAGCGAGATTTAGAGAGATTAAAAATTGAATATTTGGTTATAAACAATCCATATTATTTTACAAATAGTGCAAAAATATTTAATCTTAGCATAGATATTTTTTATTGGTGAAAAATAATTAATGTTAACCATAATAGTTAAACATATATTTTTGGAATGTTCAAAATGCATATATTTTAGGCCTTATAAGCTAAATGTGTGGAGACTATATGATACTTGAAAAATATTAGATAATATGATTAAAAATCTTTTCCAAACTTGAATTTTCTTACAATTTAGCTAAATCATTTTATGAAATATCTTTAATACAAAAATTTAGCTAAATATGATTTAGAAAATAATTTAATAAATTAAGAAAAACAATGATTACTTAAGTTATGGTTATTTAATATTTTAATGATAAGAATGTAAATATTGGAGAAAAAGTAGGATCAATTCAATTTTGTACGCCTGCTTCGTATGATAGAGTAGCGTTACGGTTTTCCGAGAGATTCTTATACGGTATTGTTGAACTGATTTGATTTGTGCAGCCCAATCAGGGTATGTCCTGAAATTTAATACAATTACTAAATATATTTGTGAATCATTTGAAATCGAATGATATATTGTTACATACATATTAACCATTAATGTCTAGAAGTTATAAATAGTCATATAAAAAAGTTATAAATAGATGAATGTTTTATTTTGCTATGATGAAGGACCGGTTCGCTCAATTCATATAATAGACGTGGATTGAAGGGGATGTTTGACCAAGTTCAACGTAACTGGATCAGCCTTGAAGCACATAAGATATCTATATTATTAAAAGAAAAATACCCATTAAAAAATACCCCTAAGTTTTTTAATTTATTTATACTTCCATGTCACTGAAAATTAAATTAAACTACCTATTTTAATGTTTGTATTTTTCAGTTAAATTAATAAGTTTTCCTTAATCAAATTTAAACTTAATGTCATTAAATGAGTCTACATATTTTAATGCTTGTCCTTTTCAGTTAAATTAATAAATTTTCCTTAATCAAATTTAAATTTGATGTCATTAAATGAACCTAAAAATATATCATATTTAACGTAGGTTATTACGGACGAATACAACCCAATAATAAACTTGAATTTTATTTTTACGAAAAAGTGAATCACTTGATATATGTAATATTTAAAATATATTAACTACAATATAACAAATGCATATAACATTCCTATACTTTAGTTTGAAATGATCATGCTAAAGTTTTATATAGTCAACTTACATCATGCATCGATCGATGTACAATATTCAAACCACCTATAGTTTTCGTTTTCCTTATAGGATGTATCAACCAACCAATCATCCCATTGATTGCCTAAGATTTATAAAAAAACAAATCAATAAATACAAACTCAAAATCCAATATTTTCTATTAATCAAAACATAATATCTACAATGTCGTATCTTTAATGTATCTATTAAATATATAAATTGTAATCATAATTACACTAATTATAAGAATAGATTTGATTACAACTAATTGATCTATTACTTCGGTAATTGATTTGCTTGCAGAAGAGGAAACAATAAATTTAAAATTTGTAAGAATATAAAGATATAGAGATTCCAACCAATTTCATATATTTGCGTATGATTTTCTCATAATAAGCTTCAAATTAAACATTGAAAGAGATAGATAGATTTATTTTATTCTTTTACCGACACAGAACTTAAACAAAATGAAGAGTTAAATGTAATTTTTTTGTTACACTTCCCGGAAAAAAATGTATGTTACACAGAACTTAAACAAACTGATTAAGCGTTTACACACGTACTAATTAACATGTTATGCAAGCAATACCACAATCAAATTGTATGTTATAATGGTACTATAGGATCGAATCCACAGAAAAATAAAGACCTATTGACATTAATAATACACAAACTAATCTAAGCAAAACAGAAAAAAGTTTTGATCGACATTACCAAAATAAAAAGTCAATCAAAAGTCAAACTTATAAAAATACAAGAAATGCAAGGTTTTGGTAAGTAATTGAAATTGACTAGAGATGATAAATTTAAGACTTAGGATGCCAGACATAATCAACTAGCAAGTTTTATAGGTATATATCACATTCAAATAGACTAATTCACTTTTGTGACAATAACTCATATGTTAGTCATGCATCAAACATCAACTTTTGTTAGCCTAATACATTCAAGAATGAATAAAATCACAAATCTACTAACACTAAGCATCAATTACCATTGAGTAAACATCTAAGTTACTTCAAATATTCATCAAACACTTTTCTAGCATGAAATTATTTAAGCTCTAAATCAACTAAGGTTGATCTAGCATTAAGAACATGTAACAAGCAACGAACAATCTTAATCTAGATCTAGGCATCTCAAATCATCCATCTTTCACTATAATATACCAAACTCAAAAACTCTAAAAATTATACTCACTAACATTCATTAAATCACACAAACTCATGATAAATAAATGCATAATAAAGAGTTCAGAGAGATGTAAACAAGATAAACAAAAGAAATTCTTAAACAAAAGCAAGATTCACAAGTTTAAGGTTTAATATTAAGACAAAACTAAGGAGCAACTATGCTCAGGTAACTTAGGGTTTATTTCCCCCTAAAATGCTCTTCTATAGGCCTTAAAATAAATCCGGTCAACCCAACAAGCTTGAGTCAACCCAAAAGAAAATAGATAAAAAACTACTATTGATGTAGACCACAAACGGGCTTCGTCTGCGGTGAGATACTTCTCCAAAAGTCGTCCTGCCTTGATTTCATGGATGGGTTCGGTCTGTGATTTCTGTCTGCGGTCATTCATTCTTTGCAGCATAAATTCAGTAATTTGGCCACATCTCTTAGAATATAGCTTCAATTGATTGAGACCACTTCCATCTGAAAGATGAGTCAATTTTATATATTGTGGCTAAATATAAGCTTCGAAATATATCTTTAAGACCTTCAGCCAAGCTGTTTGTTGAACTTTTATGGCTTAATCCTCTCCAAAATCGACAGAACCGCTTCAAACTGCATATGGTCTCTCAAAAACCTGAAATAACATAAATTCATATGAAAATGCAATATAGACTCTTAAATACAATCTAAATGAACACAAATATAATGAAAATGATTGTTAAAAAAGGTAAAAATACAATAAATCAATTACAAGAAAAGACATTGGAATCATAAAAAACTTAATGAATTCGACAAGAACAAGAAAAGGTGAAAATCTAGTTCTTGCGCCGGAAAGCAGTGTTTGTGAATGTCTTTTCTTGGTCTAAGGTCTCCTCCTTCTTGCTTTTTTTTTTCCCAAGTCGACCTATACATATTCCCTCTTCAAATCAATTAGGCTGAGTTCTATTTACTCGATAGGCCTTCTACGAGAGATGTAATTCATCTTTATCAGTGAAGCAAAAAAAATGGAATAAATGGTAACTATTTATAGCACATGTTATTATTTATTATTTATTTACTTTGTAATATTTTGTCACTTAGTTAGAAGGAATATAGGCTAATCAATCTTAAAAAGTATCTTACAAGTATAATTTGTATTTTAATGGGTTTTAAGATGAATTTGAATTTGAAGAATTCAAAGTGATTGATTTTTAATGAGTTTTAAGATGATTTTAGATAAAATTGAAATTTTAGTATGAGTTTAAAAATGCTTTGGAATCTCATATGAAATTATATGATTTGATTATTTTTAACAATGAATATCCACCAAAACATTCTAGAAACACCAAAAACACTTGAAAATCTACAATTAAAAAAAATTCAATAATATTGGATTTACAAATACTTTGTGGCTTCCCTGAATGAAGAGCAGTCCGCGTGAGAGTTGGTTCAACCTCAATGAAAAACATCATTTCTAGTATGTTCAATCAACATTGAAGTTAAATGGTATTTTAAAGTTCATATTGGAATAATAGCAAATCATCTTAAATTTTGACTTGAATACACTTTGTTAGTGTAATTGACATGATAAAATGTGTTTAGGTATAAATTTCTATTTTTTAACAATTTTATATTTTTGTCAACTTTAACAACAATACTTAATTTGTTTCAATAAAAAACATTACTTTAAACTTAAAGTTAACCATGCGTCTGTGGTCGGATGGTCAAGATGTTCCGTGAATCTTTAAAATATCCGAATTCGAATCTGCATCACACCAGATTTCCACACGCGTGAACACCGTAGCTTTTCATGGAGAATGATATACCATTAACAATACTACTTAAATTTCAAAAAGAAACAGACAAGTTTGTTTTTTTTAATTGATAATTAGGTGTTTTACCAGATCAGACAGAGCATGGTGGGATTCCAATGACTTCTTGAAGTAAGTGAAACAATGTCCTTTTCTGAAAGGTAACGATCTCCCTTGACATTGGAATCTCCGTCACCGTCCGATTACGATTTGTCATACCTCTATCGTCAGATTTAGTTACCAGAAATTGCTGTAACATTATTAAGAATGTACTATCTACCAATTAGAGACCGTCGGATTACATTTCGATTTTGTGGGACCCAACTTAAATAAAACGATCGATAGTACACAAGACTTGTGGTTTATACACGTGATGAAAGTAGGTAGGTTCGATACTGTGTACGTCATCACAATCTGTAGTTTTTGTATAAAGAACTTGATGATATTTACAGAAGATGGGGGGATACAAACACTACCTATTCAATATAGTTTTAGAAAATTTTGCACAAATTAAAATTTTAATTTTCGAAGCAATAATGAATAATACTAAATGGATAGAAACAATTTGAATCAAATTGTAAATCCTCCTGTTCTTATATGATATTTTAATGATCTTTGAATTATTAGTGTATATTCACATGTTTAACTAACACATCATATAAAATGAAATGAATATAATAGTTTAGTTTAAAAATTATTAGGGAGAATACGA
The DNA here is from genome assembly GCF_000309985.2 of Brassica rapa. Taxonomy (NCBI): domain Eukaryota; kingdom Viridiplantae; phylum Streptophyta; class Magnoliopsida; order Brassicales; family Brassicaceae; genus Brassica; species Brassica rapa. The sequence continues at coordinate 18,129,446 of NC_024803.2, read as the reverse complement.
AAATGTATATCCAAAATGTTAGACAAGCTAACGAGATTAGATGGACTAGCACAGAAATCCAAAATGCACACTATGATCAACTGTAATGAAGAATTTTACATCTCGTAATTTTTTTTAAAAAGCACAATTAAACCCTAAAGTCACACTTTCATTCAGATCCCACTCAGAGAGAGGTTTCTTGAAGTGGAAGAAATAAAAAGAAACAAATGTTGATACTACAAGGCAAGCTTCAGTTTTTCATATAGTGAGGTTTTCTTGGAGAGCAAGGAACGAGCCTATGATCTTGCCACCGAGATCAGGGAACGTCTCACATCCAGGGAGAGAACTTACTTTCCCTGTTCTATCCACTTGAACTGGATACTTAAGAAGATGACCTTGCATCTCAGTCACCTCTTCTGCTGCGTACTGTCTCCAATTCAGCTCACTTAATTGCCTAACTCGTCTCACACATTCCATATTCTCTGGTTCTTCAAAACCTTGCTCTAGAAACCCTAGATGTTCTGCCCACAACGACATTCTATATCCAAAGATCTGCAAAAGAAATTGCAACAAAACCAAATGTTTCAGACATAGCTTTTAGGACATACATAGCTTTTGAGTTTGGTCTTTTACCTGACCACGAGGACGAGAACCTTTCTTAGCCCATGAATGGTGTGGTTGGTATCCACCCATGGCGATTTCAGTGTCTCTAGTTCCTTCCAAGGATCTCTGGTTGATATTCGCGGAACCGATCAAGACAAACTCATCATCCACTACCATACCTTTGGAATGAACATATATCATAAACCTCCTACTCTTCAAAGCTTGCACCTGCATTTGGTTTGTTGTTTCAGTTAAACCGAAACCAAATATTTTCTACGGGAGTCATCCATTTATGATAGATAGACATACCTGTATAGCATTTGCATTTGCGTTTGACTTAGGTGGAGTCCGAGGACTATTATATACACTAACTGTTCCATCAGCAACCTCTCTGGTTCCAAGACAGAAGAAGTTGAGAAAGTCTTGGGGCTCATACTGTCCATCAAGTCCAACTTCCACAAGTGCCTTGTGGATGGTCTGATACATCATTTGCATGGTTTTGTGCTGCAAAATATGATGAAAAGATGTCAGTACTAATCGAGATTAGATCATTTAGCAGATAATGGACAGGGTATTTTTACCTGCCAGTATAGAATCCTCTGAATAGGGTTACTCGTTGGAGCACCTTCTGGCCACATTGGAATGACAATGTAAGCAGCAAATTTCTCCCTTGCTCTAATTTTGTTAGCAATCTTTAGTGCGATTTCAATAGGGATCAGATTGTTAGCACCTGCAATACCAAAACTCCTTTGTTAGTACAGCAACTATTGAGTAACTGAACTTGCCTTTAAAAGCTCACAGTTACTTACCCAAGTCCTTGTTAGAATCCCAGTTGAATGATGATCCAAGAAAATATTGGTTCTCAATGTAGATGAAGTGCTGTGCAGATCTTATGGCCTTAACATAAGCCGCGTGTATGCTCATGTCAATGAGTATGTTCTTCCCACACAGTAGATTCTGTGACCACAAGTATATATAATCAGTAGAGAGTAGAAACATGTTGGTGATTAAAGAAGACTTAAGTTACAAAATGTTCAGAGTTGTGCTTACTCTTCCAGTAGCTTCCTTTGGGTCCTTTGGAAACCCTTTGACTGAACTTGAATCAATTGAACGGAAAACCTGAGCATGCCAAGTCTCTGGATCATTCTCATTAACAGAAGAAGCTTCTGATAGTCCTACGATGTCTTGAATCCTCTCTATGGAAAGCAACGAATCATCAGAAGCTGATCTTAACTTCCCCAATCCGCGAGATTTTGAAGCCTTTCTCCAGCGTTCTTCAAAATTAGCAAGTACATCGTACGCAGCTGGACCATCAATCTTGCTGTGCAGATCATGCCATGGCTCTCTTGGTCCATCATCCGCAGTAGTCTATTACCAAAAAAAAAAAAAAAAAGTTTCCATCAATTGAATCTAAACTAACATTGCAACCAAACATGTTTTTTTCTTGAAATGGTTACCAAAAAGTTAGGGTTGTGGAAGTCATCTTTATGGAGTGTCTTCAGTGTCCTGAAGAGAGGATGCTTGGGAGTATCAAAACGTCCGTTGCACACGTCTAGACCTCCAACAAAAGCTACGATCTTTCTTCGGTTCTGACCTGCATCAGCATCTACAATCACAGTTTTCTGATGATGTGTGTAGATAGTTCCAACTTCCTGTTCATCAAAATAACACCCAAGATTCAGCTTATACATAAGGGAGATTAAGCAGTAATGCAGTAACTATTGAGAATCTTACAGATTTCTTTACGAAGCTGTGACCTTTCCCTCCAGATCTTGGACAAAGAAGAACTTGCACTGAAGAATGCTTGAAGAACCGGCGAGTCTCTTCATCGCTTGTGTTCATAACTCCTTGCTACATAGCAACAAAACACCATCTTTCATTAAACAAATAAATGAATTGTTGCTTCAGTTAGTACTAAAAACATGTCAACAATGCTATAGTTACTATAACAACTAGCTAAAAGGATATAACATATAGTTACTATAACATGTTCTCGTTGTCAGGGAGATTCTTACAGTTTTGAACCCAAGAAGGCTCCTTGAAGTAGGATCATCCCACACCAAAACCAACACTCTAACACCTTCCTGAGACTTGGCCTTAAGCAAGTCCCCTAATGTACCATCTGTTGGATCATTATTCCGCCGAACCAGCCTAACCGGATGGTAAACCGACCAACCAGTAATATAAACCAACCTCCTCGCCTGCCTAATCGCATCAGCCATATCCTCCCAGCACTTCCCATGTCTATACTGCACACCACCGTCAAGATACACACTCGGAAGCGTACCATCATCAACATGAGCATCCTGGTACAGAGTAACCCTACCTCCTTTCCTCAAAGGGAAGTACGTACCGGGAACTCCAACACACTCGTTACCAAAACCAACACCCATCTGGTAAAGCCTCATCCTTTCAATCGGAGTGTATTGAACTGACAAACTCAACACGGCTCCCTGTTTGCAAGGCTTCCCACTACTGTTCAGTATCGGAAAAAACCCTTCGATTCTGTTCCCTGAAGACAGCTGCTCCGTTGGGATTCCGACAGCTCCCATGATCTGTGACCCGATGATGTCGCTGTCTTTCACCACAAAGTGAACTTCAGCAGCGCTGTGAGCCACGGGGACGTCGAAGTGCTGCATCCACACAGGGTTCTCGCTGTTGCTGATCACGAAGGTTCTGCCGATGACAGCGCCTGAGATGGAGACGGTCACGTAAGGGTCGCTCGTGATCTTGGAGGGCTTCTCATCTTTGCTAGTGTTCCTCCTGGTTAGACCGGACAGCATCCCACCGAGACGGTTGTGGAAGCCGTCCATGTTGGGAAGGTGTTTGGCTTCTTTAACCCAAATGTCTAAGTTACCGTGCAGCAGCTCTACACGCAAAGATCCGCTGCTGGTGGCAAAGGGCACGGGTTGCTGCCCGAAACCGTGGCTTGACCCTCCTCCCATTGAGAGAGTCTCTGTGTAAATTGGATGATGCGCCATCACTAAAGGTTGAGACTTTCAGTAGTAAGATCGAAAACCCAGAACACAAAAAGATCAAACACTTGGCGGGTAATCAAGATTGAGATCTAAAACGTTGTGAACTTTGGAGAGAAGAAGGAGAGAGGAAAGGAAGGGGAGCGTTGACTAGAAACGGAAGAATCGGAAAAAGTGAGCTGTGAATCTTAAGATCTTTCTTTGGCTGCCGTTGATGACCCGTTCTTTGCTTCTAATTTATTAATTTAGGCTTCTATTTGTATTTACTATTAACAAGTCGTTACAAGACATACTTAAAAAAATAGTTAATATAACATATTTGATTATTTACATTAATAATAAAAAATAATTTGAAAAATATTCTATTAATAATTCACAATTTGATATCTACACTTTTTTTTTTGATATTAATCACTGTACACCCACTAAAAAAAATTTTGGATTCGTCTCTGTATAAATATATCAATGAATATCTTATACAAACATATTCATTCTTGCTACAGGTCTCTATCAATTAAGTTTTAAATGACTACTCAGATTTGTTATGATGAGTTAAAAAAATCAAATTATACTTAAGAACATTAATGAACAGTTGACAAATCTGTGATGAATGAGAGGAAGAGGAAAATCTAGCCTAAAAAAAAAGAGAAAATGCTTTATAAAACTAAAGAATAAAAAATCACGGATAAGAGTACACACTACACTTTTCTTTTTCTTCGATAAAAATTTAAAATATATTTTTTAAAGATATTCTTTAGATAATATTCTTGTTGAACCTGTTAATTTAAATACTACATAAATTATAGGTGATAAAAAAAATTTGACAACAATATTAATTATTCAGATAGGATCATTTACTAAATTTACATATACAAAACTGTATTTTACCAAAAACAATTAAGTAATGGTGTAGTTTTCAAATTTAAATCTCATATAAATGTATTTCTCCAAATTTTCCTAATAATAAACCAACTATAAATTTGAATTTTATTATAATTATAACAAAATATGTTGAGAAAGAATCTTACAAAATTTTATCATAAAAATAAAAATGTTTTTATAAAAATTTATTATATAAATCAATGTTAACTAAAATTTTATTATAAAACAAGAAAATACAAATTTTATACTATTTTTATAAATTCTGTAATTAAATTATGTATTATATAAAAAAATAGCAGCACTATATGAATTAAATATGAAAATATACTAAAATAGGTAAACTAAAAAATTTTATATATGTTTTTTATTTAAATAAATTATCACTCATCATTAAACTGGATTAAAATTAAACTATATAATATTAAAAATAAATGAATTAACATAGGTTAATCTTTTATATCTGTTGACAAAAAAAATCTTTTATATCTACAATTATATATTTTCTTTTTTTTATTTTGTAACTCTCAACAATATATGGTGTACAATATGTTTTTATACCAAATATAATAGTATATAATAACTTTTAGTTCATATACTATTTAAAAAATAACATATTAGAAAACTATGAAATTTTAGTAATTCAGTTAAAATATTAATGACAAATCAAATTTTAATTATAAATTTATTTTTATTTTAATAATAACAAAATATGTTGGGAATTGTTTTAAAATATTGCCAAAAGTTTTAATAATTTTTTAAAAATAAGATATAAATGTAGTAACCAAAAAAAATTCAAAATTTATTTAATGTTCCAAACTCAAAAATAATTTTGTAATTTTCCAAAGTTTTCTGACAAATTATAAAATTTTGAAAATACATATTCAAAGTCAAAATGATAATATTTCAAATTTTACAAAAGATAAAACTATAGATAATTAAAAAAAATAACTTTTTGAAATGAACTACGAAACAAATTAACTATATATTGTAAAAATTAAAGCAATCTGATATTTTGAAGTCTTAATTTAAAAATAATAAAACTTAATATCATAACATCCCAAATATACTATATCAATAAATTTTAGTAAAATAATATGATAGATACGACTATATATAAAATTTATTAAAACAATAAGGCTATCAAAACAATGTTTTTACTTATAAATTCTGTAAAATAATAAAATGGCTATATGTTAAAGTATATTTCTTAAACACGAAATATAGATTATCAATTCGTTTTTAACCGAAGACCTGAATGGATTAGATCGTTTCCACCAACGAAATGAACGTGTAGCCCGTTCCGAATGCTTCTTCGATCCGGAAGTTCTCGCGAAGAGAATAAGATGGTGCTACCCCTCTTATCTTAAGC